>NW_007579095.1:82546-189533 GCF_000690725.1 Stegastes partitus | reverse complement strand
AAGTAAAAGAATCATTTACCACAGCGGTTACAGTAACCTTGAATCGCCTTCAGTGTGGAATACTAAGTTCTTTGATTTATTATTTCTTTTGCAAACTTTTCCATATCAACAGTGAGTCAAATAAAGTCAAAGAACAGAACTATTCAAAATCATCTGGTTTTTGTGTTAACCAGTTCCAGTCAAGACTACCAAATAGTCTCAGTTACAGTCTCCTTGTAATCGATATAAGATATGTGATGAGCTCAGGAAAGCAAAGTCTCACTGCAGATCGAGGTCCAAAGAACTTTGATATTCAAACACATGTTATTTCATGATTTCCAACCAAGAGCTTACTTATGGATAGAACATATTAGCATGATGGTTTTTCTGACTGTATAATATAGTACCTCCAGGCCCCTTCCGAGTTTGATCAGCACAGAAGACCCGATGCTCAGGTGTAATGACGTCAGTGACGGATTTGTTGGCCTCAGAACTGTAACGTCAGCATCGGTTAGCTGTGCCCATGCGAGAATAAAATCCAATATTTGTATTGAACTATGGACATTTAACTGAATAAATCCAAGGCCGGATCTCTCTTTAAATTCTGCAGGTGTCCATAATGTGGTCCAAGGCTAAGGCTAATTCATGTTGCATGCCCGCCGTCTACCTTTCAAGCGTACCGAGTTCCATTCATACCACATTTTTAGAATACTTGTTGGTCTGCTACATAAACACACAGCTTACTGCGGATG
Source organism: Stegastes partitus (assembly GCF_000690725.1). NCBI lineage: Eukaryota > Metazoa > Chordata > Actinopteri > Pomacentridae > Stegastes > Stegastes partitus. The sequence goes on along the minus strand of NW_007579095.1, from coordinate 188,802 downwards.
TTTCTGCGACTTTTACTTACAGGATCTGGTTAAAGCAGCTACTTACAGATTAGGGATGTAATAGCATGTTGATGATTATTCCTGAAGTGTTGCAAGCTTGCAACTGGAATTTATCAACTTTCCTTCCAAGTGCACAATGGAAAGACATTGCACAGGATTTTGGAAAAATGTGGAACTTACATTGGTCTGTTTGGGTGCCATTGATGGAAAATCCTGTAGCTGCAAATCGAAGCACCTCCAAAGCTCGACAGTGACTACTTGAATTACAACTCTTTTGATGATGACTTATAATAGTGAGGATAATGGCAAATCTCCTTACGCAGCCTCTCCTCGAAAAAGCGTGTTGGGCTTGGACGGACGACGAAAGTCATGCGAACCCACACAGACCCCAGCAGACAATAGGAGAACCAGGACAATTAAACAGCCTCAGTCCATAGAATCAACAGAATGCTGACTAATGCTATATGTTGTAATAGGCAAGTAGAAATGAATCGAAAGTTTCTCAGACATTTGTGCCCTGAAGATGAGATACGACACTGTCATCTCTGAAATGGCCGAGAAATGTGGTCACCTCATGTCATGTTTGAAGACGAAAACAAGAAAATTGTCATCAGCCAACTTTTTAAACATGGTTTCCAAAGCAATGGGACAAACAGACACAGAATTAAATGTTGTGCATCAGTATTCCCACCGGCTTCTATCTGCACAATTAAAGTACTAAAAAAGATCTGGTTGATAGGCGTGAATACCTCTGACAGTCGGTCCCTTGGGGAAATGGGTTTTCTAATTGTTTGTTTTTTACTGGCTATTGTACACGCCGTTTGCCAATATTTATGGCACAGGAAGACGGAGAGATTGCTACAGCTGGCGCTCGCAGAGATGGGACGAGAAGGGTAGGCGCTTCGGAAGATTGCACATAACTGCTGTTTCAGGTGTTGCCGTAGAATTACAGTGGAGAGGAAATAGCAGGGCTTCATGTTGGAATAGAGAGACAAAGAAATGATAGACAGAGCAGATGATTCAGTACTACAACATGACAACTCCAGCATGCACAATAGGGCTGAACGATTTTTGAAAAAAAAATCTAATTGCGATTTTTTTCCTCAATATTGCGATTTGATATGCCATTATTTTTTCTAGGCTCTCTCCATGTGTATTTTTTTGACAAAAACGAGAAATAAATCCATATGTTGCTTAACAAACTATATCAAATTTATTTCAAAGCCAGATTACAACAATGAATAAAACAAATCTGTGGCTTTTTTCCTTAAACTTGACTCACTTTTCAACTTTGATGAAAATGTATGTAAACATGTTGACTGCTCTTCTTAGACACTGTCTTTGCCGAACAGGACATTCTATAAAAAAAACAAACAAACAAACATACACTTATAAATTAAAGTAAAAATATAAAGCTTACTGATCCAGTCAGAAACATCACACACACTAAAGTGCAAGAACAATTATATCCGCTTTAACCAATTTGACATTTTTAGGTAAATAAAACCAGTGAACATAAAATAAACTTCAAGAATGCCCTTTGTAAACCTTAAGGAAGCAAAATTACTGTGCAAACAACAGCAGCAGGCTATAAGCGCAAAATGAGTATGAAAGCCAGCAGCAATGTTTTCCCAGGTCAGGCCGAGCTCGCTGCTGCCTCACTTGGATTGCGCAATTCAAGGTGAGGCTCAGTTCGCTGCTGCCTCACCGGCTTCTCTGCAAGCACTTGAATGGGAAATTGCGAAAATTCAGTGATTTTGAATTTAAAAATCATTAAAACTGACGAGGCTAAATGAAAAATTTAATATTTTATAGCACAAATCACTGGATAAATATAACCATTTTATCAATATATATTTTTTCTTTCCATAATGTCAGGTGAGGCCTCAACTGCCTCCCCTGATCGCACCTCACTGCACGTGAAGTAGCAACCGGAGCGCGGCAAGTTCTGTAGAATCCTTGGCTCTGCGTAGCGTCCTCTGTCTTACAGCCAAAATACTTCCACACAGATGATGTGCTGCCACGCTTTGACACCAAATTATCTGCTGTGTCGGCTTCTGTTGAGGCTGTGGCCATTGTGCAACAGGTTAACGCGTCGTGTTGCCTTCACTCCCTCTTCGCACCCTTCTGCTCTGCCTCACTCGGCGTACACAAAAAGCAGGTCACGCCGCCAGATCCACGTGATCAGTGAAATCGCGGCCTTTGCGGTTACAAAATCTCGTTCTAGAGATGCAAATGCAATTAATCGTTCAGCCCTAATGCACAATACTACATGTGGTCACTGAATCGTACGTACAAAACCAGAGTTTGTGTCTTTGGATCTTAATGCTGATATGTGCGGTATTTAATGTTGAGGAGTCAGCGCTCATTAGAATTTGTTTTTCTTACTTCAGTGCCAAGAAAACAGACCCAGTTTTTTTGCATTTCTGTGGAATATTTTTTTTTTGTTGAAGTTGCTTTTTCATTTGAGCCATATGGTTGGGCCGTGTTGCAAGCTGTTCTGCTGAACATGAATACAAAAGTTAGGTACCTAGAGGCATCATTAAGACTGAGGAGGAGTGTTTTAAAGTTTCAACAGCTTTGAATAGAACATACTTGTTGATTTTACTCAAGTGCTCTGAATCGTACAAATCAAATGCCTGTATCTGTATGTGAAGCACCGCATTGGTGGTTTAATCATGAGAAATTGCCTTAGTGATTTACCGAGTGTAAAATGATTCTTCTTTCAAAGTTACCTCCAATTCTTCATTTTTTAAAGCATAACTCTGGGCAGTTTTATACCTTTATTTGTCGGTGGAGTGCGGTGGAGAGAGACAGGATATATGGGGAAGGAGAGCAGAGAAATGACATGCGGCAAATAGCCCCCAGAGACCTGCTGCTCAGGGCATCTGCGGCCACGAGCTCCGACCAGGCAGCCTTTACTTTTGATTCTTTAAACTGAAAATAAAAGTAATTTTTTAAAATCACAGAGAGATTTGTCAACCATTTCAGCTGTTTTGTAAATAAGCTCTAAACAATGACAGTTGATGGGTGTCTAAGTGCTAACATTTACATACACTCTCTCTCTCTCTCTCACACACACACACACACACACACACACTCACACGCATGCAGCATCCCTGACAGTCAGTCTCTGACACTGAGATCTGAAACCAATTTAATATCTGTCATGTCCCCATTAAAATCAGAGCGTTAATTACACCTTATAAAAAGCCTGTCATGTTTCATAATCCCACAAGCAGCAACAATTCAAACTCAATCAGCCACTCAGATCTAGCATTGAATTAGCGCACTGTCAATCTGTAATTGAATGGTTGTCCGGACCAGGCACAAGGCTGCCAATTTAAACATGTTTATTATTCCCCATCTAGATCTTATATCTGACCTTGAAGCTTTAGAGGCTCATTCTCTCTCCTGGCAGCTTGGTCTGAAGGAGGTAGTGAGCTGCCAGCGTGCCAGAGGACAAGTGCTGTGCTGCGTCCGGTTAAGATGCAGATCACGTCAGCCTGCCGTTGGCTGGCTGGCTGCTGAGAAGCGGACTAGTGCTCACACATCTGACCTGGTTGTTTCTCCCTCAGTTCATCTGTTTGTTCTGCTTCCCACTCTGCTTCGTTCTCGCCACCTACATACAGCAATTTATTTCCTGTGTGCTTCTTTGTCATTAATAGTCATATTCCCCTCAGACCTCTTGTACAAAAGAGAAGAAGCCAGAGAGGAAATGTTCCTTATAAAAGACCAATTTTTGAAACAACAACCGCTAGGAACACTTCATAGTTTTAAAAATTGAGCTGTTGTTCAAATCAAAATACATTTTCTTTAATAGCTTCTTTTGAACCTAAAAGGTGCATTAATGCTCATACCATCCATCCATCCGTTATCTATGCACCGCTTTATCCTCATTAGGGTCGTGGGGGGGCTGGAGCCTATCCCAACCGACTTAGGGTGAAGGCAGGAGACACCCTGGACAGGTCACCAGTCTATCACTACGCCACACTTAGAGACAGACAACCAAGCACACTCACATTCACACCTATGGCAACGCTCATACCATAGACTGTATACAAACCCAAGAATCTACAGTCATTGTTGCAGCTCTGCGTCATACTCAGGCTGCTTTGACTTCAGCACTACAGTCAGAACGGTAACATGTTGGACAGGGTGACATTTTGTTTACTGAAAACCACAAATAGGAGTCTTCTAATGGTGCTAGAAAACATCTGTACAAAAACTGTATCTATCCAGGTTGAGATGACAATTTTTTACCCGCTTGTAGCACTTTTATCACTATCCGTCCACTCCAGATCAGTTATTAGATGAGGCCAAACAATTACTTTGAGGTTTTGTGTTGCAGCATTTGCCGACCTTGGTCAGACACTGTGGTTCCCCCTCGCTGCATTTGTAAAGCAGAGTCTAGAAAGGATGGACTGGGAAGGTCAGTGCATGCAGGCAGAAAAATGAAAAGAGAATCAGGTGGACCACTAAGACTTATCGCCTGGGTGTGACCTGCCTGTAGCCTCCCAAGCGGAGGCAGAACAGGTTATAGTTTAAGTGGCTGTCATGTTGATGTCTGTGGCGGATCAGGAGGAGGAGGAGGGGCAGGATACATCACACTGGTCGGGGAAATCAACAAATGAAGCCTGACAGGAATCAAAATGTCACGCATCGCTGTCGTGATTGACGTTTTTTTTTTCTTTCTGCGTTTGGTGGATTTCTGTCATCGATGGTATACTTACAGATATTTGGACTGTTGAAATCTTCAGCTATGAGAAAAATACATGATTTTACTGTGATAATTTGATCATTTTACCTTCCAAATAAACTTGATCTAATAATTTCAGTGTCATTCTTCTTCCTCGTCTTGAATATTTTTTGTGCTCTTAAGTATTGGTAGCTATGACATCTACAGTCATTATAAGAATGAACCTAATGATGTTTTATCGAGTAGTTCATGTGAGTTATACTTTGTAAAGAAAAAAACATGATCTGAGGTGACTTAAGATGACCTCAGGTAACAATGCATCAGTTGGGGAAGGTTATAAAGTCCTATTGAAAAGTTTGGGGCTCTAACAGTCCGCTGAGACAAATGATAAACAAACAGAAATAGAATCTCACAAAGAGCCAAAAGCAAAACATTAAAAGTAGGAAAATAATATAAAAAAAAGACAAATATTGTGAGATCCTTCAGCCTTTACTGCCGCATCTGATGTCATTGTACATCCATCAATAATAAACAGAACGCTGAATGGAAACGGCATTCACGCAAGGGCAGCCAGGGAGAACTTTCACTGTTGAAGAACGTTTACCTTAGAGTACCTGGACAAGACTTGGATTTGAGTAGAACTGCAGAATATCTTGACACCAACAGTCCAGCATGTGGAAGAGATATTGCTATTTTTTTTCTTAGTTGTACATGTGAAAAGTCTGACAAGTTGGGTACCAAATAAAAGAAGATAGGAAGAAAAAGAAGCACAATTGTGAGTTTTCTCTCACAGTTGGACAATGACTGCATGAAGAGTTGAGAATCTCAAATCGTTGGTTTTAAAAGGTTATAGATAATAGGCCACACATACACCATGAGCGACATGGGAAAGCTTTGAGGGAAAAAGGTTTCCAAATCTTTTCAGCCATTCGAAAGGCAGCTCAGACAAGCCATAAATACTGTTGAATACAGGAGGCCTCTTGACCAAAATGATTGCTCACTTCTCTAAGAAGAAAAAAGGACTGAATGTGTTACAATAAAACAATGGTTCTTAGTATTCAAGCAAATCTGCTAAGAAAGGCTTAGTAAGAAGACATTTAGTGCTGTGGATTAGCCAAGTCGAAATCCTGACCTAAATCCAACGGAGTTCCTGTGGCATGAGATGTCTGGTCATGCAAGAGAGCCCACAAGTTCACTAAAGAGAAAGGGGGGAAAAAATCCCTGGAGAGAGATCCGAAAGGCTGATGAGTAGCGAGAAGACATTTACTTGAAGTGATTGATGAAAAATGAGATGCTGCACAGTGTTGACAGGAGTGTAGGATGCATCAGAAGCAGCTGTTTGGTAAGGTGAAACAATGGGATGGGTACTGTAGATGTGATTTTCACAAGACCTACCTGGATGATGGCAAATGTTGCAAAGGACAGTGATTCTCCACCCCAGAACTTACAGTCAGTGGAAAACAGGTTCAGTATGACGACAGTGCACATAAGCTATGAAACAGTCTAAGAGCTTTTCAGTGAGTGTGGAGATGTTTAGACCATCAAACAGATTAATTTGGATTAATAATTGTCTCCCCACAATGGATGTGGGACCTGCAGTGGGGAAGCCATTGACCACTCTTTTATTGTTTGGTTTTGTCAATGATCCTATAATGTTCTAATGTGAGAAGGAATCGAAAACCAGTTAATTTCCCTCTGATTCTACAATTTTGCTGCATGCTGTATAGCAGCCACAGAGGAGCAGAGACTCAAACATCCACAGAAAAAAATAATTGTTACAATTACATAATTACAACAATGTCTTGCCATCATCTGGATGTTGTCAGCCCATTGCATGGCCTGTCATTATCCACATCATTTCCATACATGTGAACTAGTAGGGAACTGGTCCATCTTGTAGTGGGCCAGAAGGCAAGTTATCAGCCATTGTGATCATTGGTTAACTGGCTGTAACCCTGATGATGACCCCTTGCAGTCGTGTGAAGTTCATGTAAAATCTCCAGTGAAGGAGGATGTGGTCCCTATCTGCCTATAAGGCGCCCTCCATAATTATTGGCACCCCTGGTTAAGATGTGTTCTTTAGCTTCTAGTAAATTCATTTTTTTTCTAAAAAAAAAAAATATAGGCCCACAATGAAAACAAAGAGGAAATTTCAACCTTTAATTCATTTATTCAGTGTGAAAAAAATCCCACATTAAAAAATAATTCTTTTACATCAATCATGTGTGCCACAATTATTAGCACCCTTGATGTTAATACTTTGTACAACCCCTTTTTGCCAACAATTCATTTGAGTTGAGTTAAGGTTACATTTTTCTATCATTTTCAGTGTGAGAGGATGCTTCTGCAATAAAAACTGAATTTGTTTAAAGGCTTTTAACACATGTTAACCAGGGGTTCCAATAATTATGGAGGGCGCTGTATGTATGGAAATGATGAGCGCCTGCCGAGAACGCCTGTTGCATGTTGTGATAACATCCAACTGGGTGCATGACTACATATTTTAATTATTTAGTCTGCATCTATCAAACACAGAGAAGAGCACTACTGCTTGATAATGTGATCATTTCTTTCAAAGTCACCAACCCGAGCCAGGGACTGTAGGCATGTCCTGCTCTGAACTTCTCCACGTTTTGCTCAAAACAATCACAAGTGTAAAAGTGTCAGGGATATGTGTCATTGTGCTTTCAACTAACTTACATCTACCATAGTAATGCTACCATAATAATACTGTTACAATATGATGTGGGGTCACAGGAGGAAACTAGTGGAGAAGCCTGTGTATTTTCCCACTGTTTTCTGGATGTTTTACGGGTTTACTGCAATCTTAGAAGCTCTCTTCTGTTCAGTGGTGGAATTAGAATACTTTACACTCCAGCAACCCTCGACAAGCGTGCTTCTTAAAATAGTGTTAGTCTATACTTGGCAAACTCTTTCGGTAGTCCTCATCCTTGAAGTCTTCTCTTTTGTGGTGGTTAAAAAAAAGCATAAATGTGATCTTGGTCTCTTACCCAAGTATGTTTCTCTATAGAAAGATGCACATCTGAACAGGAATTGACGACAGGGCTCATCATAATCGCACTAAATACATAATTAAGATCCTTTTACGTGGTTCATACGTCAGGAGGAGATGGTGTTTTTGACCATCTTATGGACCTGATATTAGATGAATTAGCAAATGACAAGGTTATTGACAGATATTAGCAGTAAATCTGCCACTGTTATCATTGCACACTGCGTATGTGCTGTGAAAGAGAGAAAAGCTTGATGATGTAGCAACAGTAGCTAAGGGGGGGATGTGGCTGATTCTGTCAACTGAACAACAAAAGGAAACAACCATTCATGCATTAGCTGTGGGTGGGGAGGAAAGGCTGAAATACTTAGCAAGATGCTAGCTATCTGTGCAGGCCTACGCACACACACACACACACACACTGACAGTTAGTTTACAGTTTACACCAGCTATTCATTGTATAATGCCATAGCAGTCGCAACACAACACACTATATGTTCTCATAGAGGCCTTACTTATCACTGCAACGATTCTAGAGCCAAAGGAACATCAAAGCAACAAATCAATAATTCAACAATAAAAGATTTTCATTTTCCACGACCAATCTGCAAGAGAGGTGTGTCTGTTTCGATGGTTACAATTCTGGCTTTACTGTAGATAAGATAGAGTTAATGGAGGGGACAACAATGTACAGTGTTTTGGCTCACAATGGGCTGATGGGGGAGACAATGCATGAATGTAAGAATGATCTTACATTACAGTAACTGCAATGAGTCACCTTATTTGAAATATATACAGTGTATGTATACATATGTATATATGAGGGCTGCTGATTTCCTTTGCCACTGGCTAGAACCTCTTTGAGAGGCACTAAGAATTCCTCTCTGCTTGAAAAACCCTGACTTATGCCTATGACTATTAATGCTTGTAGAAAGAATTTATAAGGAGATTATTGGTTGAAAACAACTTGACAGAGAGGCAGACGTGACGTAGATAACACTCATAATGAGAGGCCATGTCAGTAATGTATTCAAGTTTGTCGAGGTAAAACTGTGAAATACCTTGGGGGATGTTTCAACATGTATAATTATGGTTTAACTCAGAGGCAACGGGATTGTTTGTTGCACCTCCTCTGCACCACTTTTTCTCTTTCGATCCGTGTTGCAGCAACGAGAGCTGGATGCATTTAAGAGGTGCAGGAAACGAACCGACTGAGCGCTTGATACTATTAGTTGACATGGCAACTGCTACCTGCTAACATAGATTTCGCCAGCTGCGTTGCTGCACCTAATAGCTATCGGTTATCTGTATATAGATTGTGTAATTCCAGGGTTGGCAAAGAAAGACCGGCCAGTCGAGAAAAATCGTGAACTTCTCAATGGCCGGTTCATGTCCCGCTGCAGGTATAAATGGTTCTTTTGTTCTTGTGTATAACGACGCGGTTACTGTTGCAGCTTTTTCTATCTCATTTTATCTCGAGTACCTAAATGGTCACGTAACACTTCTAATTGAGGCCCTCAGCTTTTAGCTTTAGTGGCAGGAGTTTTTCTTCGAGTAGGTAAATGACTCCTTAAATAATTCTACTTACTGATGCCTTTCACCTTTAAGTATGTTGAGAGGGAGATGGATTCAGAGACATAATCAGGGATCACAGCCACAAGGAATTAGACTGATTTTTTTTTTTACATACAGTATGCATACATGTAATTATGTCTGCGGGCCTGCCTGAGGCTTTACATGGTCATTTAGCTCTCCACTCCACAGGTGAATTTAAATTAAAGACCAGACGCCACCCTCCAACCCTAACCTGAAGCCTCTCTTCTCACTGGAAAAAAAAACAGTCTCCGTACACCTACACACTCGTAGCACTTCTCTCCCCTCTCTGCCAGCAGTATTTTTTCTTGCTGTTGCCATTCACTCAAGGATGAAATGAAGTATCCTGTGCTGTGTGGATGGATACCTGCCCAAGTTAAACTCAGTCTGACAGGTTCTAATGCCTTGGTCAGTGCACTAAATGAGGTATTGGGAGATAGTGAATGCTTCCTCTGCTACTATTCCCCATGGCCTTGGCCTCTCTTTCCAGTTATGTGATTAGTTCAGGGTCGACTTGATGTAGGAAATTAGCTCTTTGGTCGCAACATGCAGCATATTTGATATCATGCAAGTTCTTCTGATGTAAAAAAAAAAACCTGCTGTAAGATGCTGTTTATTATTTATACAGTACAGTGGCTAAATGTGCCGAACAGCTTATTGACTTTGGTGTGAAGCTGGATGGCTATTTGTGACTTGATTGATCGAGATGGATTTCTTGAGGGGCGGCCTGTGGAAATTTAAGTGTTCAGAGGGGAGCTGAGAACACGGGCAACAGAGCAGATCATTGAGGCAATTGACCGAAAGCTCTGTGGTCAATTTAAATGTGAGAAACTTAATATGGAAACAAAAGGGTTTTTTTTGGGGTGGTATCTTCTTCACTGCTGCCCACCTGTTCTCCATCAACATCTATGCTTTCATCTCCTCCTTCTCCCCCGTCTCCTCCCCCCTCGTAGAGCCCTGTAGTCGCATGTTTAGTGTTAGAGGCATGAACAATGGTACCATTGCCTCTGTCTTCCTAGAAGGAGCATCTCGACAATTCACACTGATTGTTCTCAAATTGCCCGGCTGGGAGAATCACCTCTTCTGTTTGATGCTCTAAAGTGCCTCTGATTCCGCCGGGACAAGTATCTCCAGTTTTCGCAGATTTTTCATTTTTCACGCCCTCCCCCCTCCCTCTCTTCCCCCCTGTGATTTTTAGGGTGAGAGAGAATATTGTGGTGCTATCATACTGGCTGTGCAAGTCAAGAAAAAGCAGAGAGGAGCAGTGCACGGGAGTCCTCTCCCTCACAGATGTCATCCATCTTAGGCTGAATTCATCACACAACGCTGAAGTCATTTTGCTGAGAAAGAGAATAAAGTTTGCTATCTCTCATCTTCCAGTTTGAGCTACTGCATTGTCTTGGAGGATGCATTATTCTGCTTTGTTCCAGTCACTTGATAAAGGCTCAGTCACCTATGTAACTTCTGTTTGAGTGACTCTATAAAAGCTATTTAACAGTGGAAACCTTATTTTCGTTCCCCTGAATTATTTTAAGTAAATGTCTCAGCACCCAGCACAGTATAATTAGATGGTGATCATAATTCATTCAGCCTGTTTATGACACTGAGCAGCGATAGCTGTTGGAACATCTGGTTTCTGTCATTTCCGACACTTTGTGTGTCGGTGTTAATGCCCTTCATGGTTAATTTTATACTTGGAGATAAATTGTAACACATCTGTCTAAAAAAAAAAAAAGTTGATAGAAATAAATGAGAGTAAAAACAGACATCCGTCATCTGTCTCCAGATGTGTAATGATAATTGGACCACACGAATAGATTTGTCACATCAACGTATCGCAGAGTCTCGTGGTGGTTCTCCAGGAGTCTCACACAGACCCATGTGGCTCTTTGCTGCTGATTTTTCCTATCTAGACTTTATAGTTTAGCCACATTGTGATGGGTGCAAAGTTGAGTGCGTTCTGTGCAGTTGGAGCATTCAGACAGTTGTGGTGATGAATGTATGTATCATCAGAGCTGTGAGCGTGACAGGCCTGCCATTACCTGAGAGTGATAGCTCAAATGGAGCACCTATAATTACTGGCCTGTCAACCAGGCAGCACCACTGCCCATTCCTTGTCCATGCACTTTAATTGAAAAACACCAGCAGATTGGCATGCTGCATTAAACCATTGCATTGATGTCTGTAAAGCTTTTTATTAGACATACAGTACCCTCTGCTTACCTCTTTCAGCAATGGACCACAGTGACAGTAATAGAATTGTTTTGTAAATGGATCTGATTCCTAGTTAGGCCTCTAAAAACTAATAACAAATAAGGTGACAAACTCAGGGCAGAAATGCACCTGGCTGTGACCAACACATTTTGCAGTTTAGTGCTGTGCGGGACAATGTAGAGAAGAAGCTGAGCAGGATGAATACATTATGAGCAGGAAAAAAAAAACTGCATCAGCAGTGTTATTTAAGGCCACACTGTCGAGTAGCCTTTAATGATGGCCAGTTACATCAGCTCCTCTCATCCTTTTAAAAGGAGCAGACAGTTTAATGGGCTGATGTCCATTGCAGCTTCTCCATGGTTGTATCAATTTTTGAGTTATAGAACATTCGCATTAGAGTTCTTCTGTGTCTGAGACTGCTGCAGAAATGATGGGTCTTAATAATATGATACAGCTCTTTATGGCAGCAGGTTTGTCATGTTACTGTATGTAACCTGCAGTTTCGACTTTGGCCGCTATGCCAAAATAATCAGATAGTTTTGAGCTGTTACGAAGAAAGGGGCTTGTCCAGTGAATTTCATACAAATACAGTTCTAATCATGCATAACAAAACTGCAACTTGCGATTCTTTTCATTGTTGATTAATTGGCAGACTTTTTTTTTTGATTTATTGATTAGTTAGTCTATAAAATATCCAAAAATGGTTTAACTTAGTGTGCCCCAAAGTGCAGGATGGCATGCTCAAAGTTCATGTATTCAATTTACTGTCATAGAGGAAAATAGAAACCAGAAAATGTTCAAATTTCAGAAGGTGGAATAAGAAAATTTTGACTTTTCATAAGGAAAATTACACAAACTGAATAAATGATTATCAAACAAGCTACTGATTAATTTTTTACAACTGCTCGATCATTCATTGCAGATCTAGTGTGTAATGATGTGAATGATGTGAAGATAGTGATATCAGTAACTGGCAGTACAGTTGAATATATTTCCAATATTACCAGCTGCATGAGATTTTATTGAGTGACTGAAAAGGCTGCGTTCGGTCAGTCAGTCAAATATGGGTCTTACTATACTTACACGCACATAACAGTGTTCTTTGCTGTCAGCCAGTCTGTGTACTTTGTGTGTGACTCTGATTAGCACCGCATCCATGCACATGCATGTCTCTTGTTTGACCTTTGTCCCACCTCTGAACCCATTATCTGTGACAACACAGCAACATGGGTGCCCTTCCCCAAGTGGGCTTATCACCTGCCACTCTTCACCTGTCAACCTCATCTCAGGTTCAGCCCTGGCCATCCCCAATGGCCCCGTTGACCCTTCCCCTGTGAACAAGACAGAGACCTTTTGAAGGATGTCCCCGCCTAATCCTGCCACCTCACTCTGCATCGATGGCCTGTGTTTATCAGCAGGCGCAGGTTGGGCTGGAGGAGCCTCTGCATGAGGGAGAAATAAATAGACAGGAAAAATCAATATGAGCTGCATCAATGGGCCCTCACACTTTAAGAAACAGGTTTGTTCAGCACAATATCTCACCAGATTGTGTGTGGTTGTTAAAATCACGTCAAGATTAGTCATCAGTGGATTTGATCGGAGGGGTCTAATATGGACTGTTTAGTGTGATGTGCTGCGCTGTGCGGTGACAAGCACTCCTCAGTTTTTCTAATGGGAATAAACATTAAGTCCATTATATCTGCAAAGTTCAGCCAGTTAATAAAGGTGAGAAGAGGATGATAAATGTTCTATAACTGAGTCCCCTATTTGCATGCGTAAGTAGGCATGAATGCACTTTTGTCCAGTCTTTCTCTCGGTGTCCCTGAGAATCTGTGCAGAACACCACGGTGTAGTCCTCTGGGCTTTGCTGACAGGGCAGAATGAGGCTAAAGCCACTGTCAGTGATGTAAAGCTGCCAGTGTTTAAATATGGCTCTCAAGGCCGCTTTTTCAAGAAAAGCCAAGTTGCTACATCTACATGATGCGCTATCAGATATTTAAGGCTATTGGATTTCTTTGCTGATAAAATGCCCACAATTACGGTCAAACCCTCTCAGGCTTCATGACTCGACATATTGGCCAATATCCCCCCGGCCACGCAGTCTGAAATTATAATAAATTACAGAAAAGCAGTAGATTGGGAGGGTAATCGCATATAAAATAGCTCTGTGACACGACGGAGGGGTTTGATCTGGGAGAGTAATCTCAGAGCTGTTAGTGACACACTGACAAGAGAGGAGCTATCATAAACAGCCAGGGACGGGGTGTTGTTCCTTTTAAATAACATTTTCAAGAAAGAGCTTCCCTCTGGGACTGTGTTTTTATGCGGCCATTGGATTTGTTCAAAGCACCATCCGTATTGATCAGATTAAAGAGCCGCTATTCAAACAGGATTGAGTTTGAATACCATCTTTTTGTCCGGCTATTGTTGGGCTTGAAGAGGTTTAATGTCCGTTCCATTCACAGTGTAGGTAGTTACAGTTGTTTTCCTCTAAGCTTCAGTGTTCTCCTTGATCTTTTGTTGTTATTCGCACTTGACAGCAAATATGTGGCGGTATAGTTTAGCAATAATTGCTAACTGCCATTTTCTTGGCGGGGTCTGTCTGCTGTTTACACTTTAAGAGAATGCTACTAGCCTGGTAATTGTTTACCACAATTTTGAGTTTGTTTCTTCATTGATTTTTCCTTTTTTTTTTTTCCTTTTGTTGAACAAAAAATACACACCCAAGTTAACACAACACATGAAGCTATGGTAAATCTGTGAAGTTTTGTAAAGCTACCTCTGCCTTACTGCATGTGACGTACAAAATGTGCAAGATGGCACCTTCGACCTCTCATTGTGACGGTTTGGTTAATGTTTACTTGCAAATCTAAAACCAATCCAGCCACAGATGTCTTCCCCGCACCAAGCCAGTGGGCTGTGCTGCAAATGTGTACTGTTTTGCTTCTGTGTTGTGTAAGGGGATATGTAAGGGGATCTAAATGGATGATCCAAATGAATGGGACTGGCCTGGCTTTCTTTTTAAGGCCTTTCTGATGAATAGCAAGCTTGGTTATTCTCTCAGCATGAGGCTCTAATAAGCCCAGGGACCCAGTCAAGGCCCAAAAGAGAAGCTCGATTTAAACCAATCTAAAGGAGCAGGGAGCATGATTTACGATGTAGGACTGACTGCAGTGCTGCTTCTCTTCTGCAGACCCCCCTCTGTAGCCAATCACAGCCAAAACACTCAACACTTCCTGCCAGAGCTGACTGCGGACCCTATGTGGTACCGCGGCTTGCACTGTTGTCACTGGTTCTAATCTATTTGATTGATTATGAGCCTAATCCCTGCATTACTCCCTTACATTTTGTCTTAGGCTTTTGCTGTAAGGAGGCACTAAAAAGGCTAAAGACGGTGTTTTTGATGTTTCATTTCCTTTATTCATGCCTTGTATTTTATTATATATTGGCAAATTCTGATTACCTGTAAAGGTCAGATTTAGGTAAGCCACGCATGTAATTTGCTGCAGTGATGAATGTTGCAGGCAAGGGTTATACATCACTCTGTATGCAATTCAAACCCATGTTACAGGTATTGAAGTAATGGAGCTGTCCTCATATGAAACATGCTCTGCTGCTTCCCTCAGGGGACTTTCATTTCTATCAATGAAGCCAGCAACTGCACTATGAGAGCCTGGAGGGAGAGGCCTTTGACAAAAAAATTTAGATTGCAGTGCTGGAAGCAAGGAGACAAATATCAATCACCTCTTATTTTCACATAGATACAGTGAGCTTCTCTTTTCTCAGCAGTGGTCTCATACTAGCTGTCTGCAGTGGTCGTACCCTTAAGGTGATGCCAGTATAAGTTTAGGACCCGTGGCCACTGTGGAGAAGATGGGACAGTAGGAAGAGTTGTGACCTCCGACCATGCAACATGGACAGCGCCGGACTTTTGTCCCGTCCAAAGCCGAGCTGTTTTGACACAAAATGACTTAGCCATTCTGGCAGACAGTGAGAGAAGCAGAAAGAGAGGCAGTGTGTTATCAGGCCAGCGTAGGAACTCAGCCACTCACAGTGATAACACAGAAAACACATTCACATCAAACAAACTGCCTTGTCCCCAGCCTTCCGCTATCTCCTCTCTTCTCCACCCCTACTTCTTTTGAAATAGAAAAAAAAAATAAAATAAAACAGCCAGAAAGTGACGAGTTAGGATTTGCTAGCCCCTGAGTCTGTGTTGGAATGAGGTTGGAAGAAATTCAAGTTCTGGAAGAGAAACGAAAGTCCCTTTGTCTGGCCTGATAAGGTTTGAGGGGTGAAGAGGAGTCTTTTGTGAATTCGGACACCACCACAAACTGCTCGAGGAGAATTTTTTTTTTTTTTCTATTAACTTTTTAGCATAGTTACACAAAAGACCCTTTAGGTCAAATACAAACCACAGTCAAATGTTACATTTGTCTTAGAAATATTACCTCTCCAAATGCGGGTGACTAAACCGGGATGTCACTGATGGTCATCTGCACTCATGTTGTAGTGAAACTTGTCTCTTCATCGATCTATCACCAGATGTCATGAAGGTTTGAACTATCAAAATGAAGCAGGTAGACCAAATTTAGAAGCACTCCATCGTTCTCCTTCAACAATGTCTGACTACCTGTCATGCAGCAGTCTACCCACTCAATATCTGTAACCGTGGGGAGGCACTCAGACATGAAAGCAGTAGTATTAAAATGCTTCTTTAAAAAATGGAACAAAGTCACTCAGCGTCTGATGTCTTAAGCGGATTGAGAGAAAATCCATCTGCCTTAATGTCAGCTCAACTGTCTATGGAGTATAGTGAGTAGTAGGCTTTGTGGATGGTGATGTTAGTGAGGAGTGGACTCAAGCTGACAGCAAAAGGTGAAAGGAGAGGAGGGAGGAGGGGAAGGAAAGTTGAGTTTTTGAATGGCGATAGGTGCAGTTTAACTGACTGCATGGCTTAGTCAGAAACACAGGTGCGGCTGAGTGATTGGGGATGCAGGCTCTAAATTCTGTGCTCTCCAGGAATGAAGCTTTTAATTGGTTGTGACAGAGAGACATGACGACATTTTTTTTTTGCTTGCTTGTCACCATTATTACGCATTAAAAAAAAAAGCTTAGGGGGAAAGTGGCAGGATTTTTGAAGGCATGACACATTACCCTATCACTTACACGTGAGTCACAAACGTGGTCCCGAGCACACACTTAATTATTTGTGAGTCTGCCTGCAGCACGGATGCATGTGTGAACGTGGTAAAGGGCTCGGCTTAATCTCACATCAGACATCATGTAGCAACACTATATCCTAAATATTAGACTTGTTGCAGTTTACAAAGTCGCGCTATCTTAACTCTGCCATCCAAGAAATTACTGCAAAATGTGTGTGTTTGGACAATGTATTCTCAGGAAAAACAGAACAACTAGAAACACAGAGGAGCGAGGAACGGTTTTCTCAGCTGTCTTTAACAGTTGGAACCCAGTAAGCACATTCTTTGCCAAGAAGCTGAATACATTACCAGTGCCAATGTAATATGCAAATTTTGTTAAAGGAAATGTAATTTTCCATCCCCCTTGTTGATTGCACTTAATGCAACTTGCAAAGTGATGGTGATTTAATTGAATCTCTGAATGCGACTAATTTAAATCAAGGAGCAGATTAATCCATGGCCATTGTAATATGTTATGCAAATATTTGAAGCATATGCCATTAAAAGCTTTTTTTAATGAGATCAGGAAGCGTCTGTCATATGAAGGTAGAGCGAGCCAGTAAGAAAACAAAATGAACCTAACCTGCAAAAACACCGCCTGCGGTGCTTTACATTTCTGTTATTTGAAGTTAAATGTTTTAATGTGCATAAAGCACATGGAGTACTATGAATCACACTCATGTGTGGGTTATTAGAAGCTGTTCTCTGCTCCTGCAAACGGATGAGCTATACCAGTACGGACAGACCGAATAACGAGCTTTATGTTGACACAGAGGTAGTTCCAAACCTTACAGTTCAGCTGATTATAAATTCAAATCAACAGCGTAAAAGGAGCAAAGATGCTAACAGCATGCGATGGGTGTCCTGCTGTAAATCTGGCCTAGCGTATAATGTGTGTTAATGTTAGCTGGACCTCCTGGGCTGCTCTTGCATGGGGCTGAATTTTCCCTGGGGGATCACCGACTTATTTCTGCCATCCTTTGCACAATCCACCGTATGCTGATGCATTATGTTTTTCATTATCTGTTACTACTTTTTTCTCTCTCTCTCTCACTCACACCTCCCACAGTTCTGGACAGCATCTAACAGAGCATGGTGATTAAAAGAAATGTCAGTGCATTCATTAATAATTCCACAGAGGACTGCCGGGCTTACTGTGCTTATTCAGTCATATCGGGCATCTTGGAATTGTTCAATTGTTGTATCACATGAGACTCTGTGTGTTAGAGTATGTTAGATCCGTATATGCAGTTTCTTAATGCTTTGCTCTTTCTTTGTGGGTTCACTCTCAGTAGATTGTGTTGTGTTACAAAAGAGGGAAATGGCTCCTCACAGCTGGTCAGTCTCTCTCCCTCTCTACACTCCCTTTCCCCCTGGCCAATTTTTCCCTTCCCCTTCACCACGATTCCTTTTTTGCTTATAGAGGATGGCCACAGCTGGCCAGACGTTCTGATAGGGATATGCCTGAGGGAGCCCCATGCAGCTGGCATATAGGGAGGTGCAGTAGTAGAAGTTGGTGTGAGGGGGGAAGGTTTGGGGGAAGTGCATGGGATTTACTGGCAATTGTTGAGCTAAAAAAAACAATGCGATGTTTGTTTTTTTTTAGCATGCATTTTCCATTTATTTTGGTTTTTGATAGTTTTCCAATGTGACTAAAGGCCTCGCGATCACCACAAACTGGCATGTTTCTAGGAGGCTGGTGACCAACAGCCCGGTCTCACACCAAAATGAGTAACAGTAATGTTGATTCACAGCACAAAAACCGATCATGTTCACAAGAAAGGCTGTAAAATGTTGAGATGCGTAAGTTTTTTAGGCGCTAATCTTGTGGCAGGACTGCATTGTGTTTAGAATTTGGGCCAATGTTTGGTAACCCAAACTATGATCTTGTTTTGAACATAAAAAGCCTTAAACCTGAATCAAACAGTTTCGCAGCAAATGTCTGGTTGATTGCATGAGATTAAAATCACAGACAACCTTTTCAATTATTACAAGTTACTGGAAGTCCCAGACAATAGCAGCCGCCATGCAAATAGGGCTTCGGTTTTTACATGCAAAGCTAAATAAAGTCACGCGACATGAAACTTGCAACTCAAATGATGTAGACAATAAAAGGAGTAGGCCATAATAGGCATCTAACAATTTTACATCCTTACAGTGAAACTAATATATTTTGCGCTGTGGACCAATGTAGCTTTTAGGCATTTGAATGTGACATCTCATTGTGACCACACATAAGACTAGTTAGTGAATTACTGTTGCTGGCAGGCTAATTGCTAGCATGCTTTCTAGTTGAACGCATGCTAGCGCTAGTGAGGTACACTTGCTCCCTGAGTTTCTTTCTATTTTCTCTTTACAGCTCTGTCTACAACCCTGTGCCATTTGGTTCTAGAGACTGTAAATGATTTTCTTTAATAAAGGGTTACTTAGGAGTGAGAAAAGACTATAGCTAACTGATAGAAGCTCATTAGCTCAGTTGGCAAGACTGGACTAATGGGTGGACAGTTCATTAAAAAATATTTCATAGCATCAACTTGGTCTCATTACAGCCTGAAAAACATTCTTTTTGGTGGAGCGGTATATACTAAGACAGATCAGAGTTACATTAGATGTTTATGGTGCAGCTAATGAGCTACGTATGATAGCGTCCTCCATTTTGGACTTTGTCCTAAAGGTCAGCACTATCAGGAACACTTGCTGTTGACCAACGGTGTAAATTTGCATGAACAGCCCACCAAAATTTAACTGAAAATAATTTGCATGGATTTTCTTTGCCTCCATGGAACAAATTCCCTAATTAAAGTCCCTAAGCGTTGTTTTAAATGATGGTTATATCGTCTCTGACATCAGAAAAATACTTTTTTGTTGTTGTTTGTATAATTAAAACAACCTATATTTACATTGTTCTGATATCTTAAGTAAATTTTGGGGATCAGGTGTTTCTGTCTCAAAAATTTAAGCCTCATTTCCATCCCACATGACTAAAATATTTGCTATCAAAGATGTTTTAGTTGTCTAATCGGAATCGAGCCTGAACCATGAGGTGGTGACAGAAAATAACCATATGAACTATTTTCGTATTCTGGACTGACAAACAATGCAGACCAAAAAAAAACATACCTTTAAGGTGTTGTGTAAGGGCCTGTCTGTATTTACGTGTCACCATATTAAACCCACTGTGGTAATTAAAATATTTTTGATATATAATCGGCAATAATTCTAAGCAGACAATTTTTTTTCTCATGTAATTTCTTGTACGTAAACTGTGAGCTGCAACAATGCTGTTTTCTCCTCTCCTGCTTCGATTTAGTGCTATTTCTGGTTGGCACGTCTCGGTTGAGTTTTAATGAAACACATCTTTGAGCTGTGAGTCAGGGAGGCAGCTATTAATATGTTATTTTATCCATTCTGATGCTCCATTGTCAGGCAGAGAAACAGGCCAGTCAATCGCACTGAATTGCAAAACAGCACTGACAGCAGCAGCAGCGAGGTGGACATAAGCAGCAAGGAGCAGTCAGGATAAAACCCCCTCTGCTGCACAAATTACATTTTTAGTGAAATGTTAATTTACCCTAAACTATATTTTGAGTAACCATTACATTTTCTTTTACAAGGGATTGTACAGATGGTCGTCGAGGTCACGGACTTACAGCTTTAGTGAAAAGCTGTGAATTTGCCACCAAAATATAAGAGAGAACGTTCCTCTGCTCCTTCCTGTTTGCATCTTCTTTGCAGCATATGCTAATTGCTGTTGTTTTCTGCAACCGCTGAGTCTAACAGCCTTGTGCAATTTCTTCTCAGTCCTCTCTTATCAAGAATGCAGAGTTCTGAGAACACAGAGAAACGCCTAAGAGAATGCCGATTTATTCATTTTAAACACGTTATTTGCATGGAACCTACAGTGTTTCTTAAATTTCCCCAGACCTCTGAAGACTTGACAAGACGTTATGGAAATGCAAAAGAACCAGTCATCTTGGATTTCATGTTAATGAAGTTTTATTTATTTATTTTTTTTACACCAACAAATGTAAAGTTGAGGGTAATGATAATTAAGAATAAACTTTAAAAATAAGCTTTAAAAAAAATATGTGGCGTGGAATTACTGTGGTTTGCTAGTACTTATATGCAATTAAAATCTAAGATTTCAGAGGTAGTGCCAGAGTCCACCACTCCTACACTGGATTAGACCGCTTGCTTAAGCAGCAAATTAATGATTTTACACAGTGTTACCGTTGCGTTACTGCTAATGCAAATCCGGCATTTTCTCCTGTAGCTGCAGCTTTGTCTTAGGAATGTGTAACTGGTGAAACATATGGTGGCTTTTATTGTAAAGCAGGTAAATGACAGTTACAGGAAATCTAGAATTACTTAAACAATGTCTTTTTATGTAGAAGTATAAGGCCTTGTCCACATGTAGCAGAGTTTTTGTAAAACCGAATATCCTGCCCCCTCTGTCTAGAAGAAAAAGTACGTACACACCACCTCGTTTTTAGGCGTTTTTAGAAAAAAAAACGTCCACACCTAACCGCTTAAGTGCGTTTTTAAGCACATTCATATTCTACGTGAGGATGTAATAACTCCGACGACAGGAGCGACGACCGGGATGTACGGAAATTGTCATGCCATTCCTCCGATTTCCGTCTCAAAGTTCTCCCACCAGCTGGCAGTGCGTCCCGATCGGACCCACAACTGGCGTCGGTGTCGCTGACGGAGAACATGCCTCGGACGTGGAATGGCAAGGTGGCGGAAAATAACCATCCTTAACGTCATCCTTTGCCTGTGTTCTTGTACATGGAGTGCTATCTGGGCTTGTAAAAACCAGCACACAATAAGTGCCTGGACAAGAGACAAGGCCAACACCAGTTTTGAGGGCATCCACACTGTTTCCAAATGTAAACACAGGTCGCATATGTGATGTAAAGAACAACGGAGGATTCGCAAATCTTCACTTTGGTTTCGTTTTCGTGTGGATGAGAGGCCAAATCGTAGAAAAACATCTTCGTGTTGTGAGATGCCCTGCTACGTGTGGACGAGGCCTCAGAGACTGTGACGAAAATACAACACAAGTTGAATGGAAGAAGAGATTATTGGCAACAGAATCAGTCCATCTACTGCCTCAGTTCTTCTGCAGAATAACCAACAGATATACCTCCACATTCTGTAGATGGCAAAAGGGTCACAGTGTCCCTTCATGTATGACTCGCCCAGCGTATGAGGAGGTGATAGGGACCTGATGCTGGCTGGGGTCTCTGCAGCAGAGAAAAAGGGGAGGGCAGGGGGAGCCGGCGTCACAGAAAAAAGCCTTTGTTCGCCGCCTGCTGCCACGCTCTCAGCTGGAATTCCATTTGTTCCCTCACCGGAATGAAATGGCATTGATTGTTGGCTCAGATGTCTACTAGGAGGGAGGGGCTGGAAACAAGGTAGAAGGGGGAGTGAGAGAGAGAGAAGCGAATGCAGAGAGAGTGAAGGTAGAGGCAGATGGACGGGGAAGGAGACGGGCAGGCAGACATCAGAACAGAGAGAAATGCAGGAAAAAGTACACGGCTTTCGCAAATCTATGCGAGGACTTGAAAGGGAGAAGAACAGAGAGAGAAAGAGAAGGGAAAGTGTAGGATAAAAGAAGGGAAATGAGGCGTCAGTGCCATGTAAGCAGGTGGTGTCTGTGGCAGGCTCATCTTCAGATCTTCCTCAGTAGGATACCTCATCAGCATGCTTACCTCAAATTTAACTATTGTCAGAGCGGAGTAAAGGGAGGGGACCCGGTTGCTCGGAGGGATTAAGTGGTTGTCATGTACTCATGACATCGCAGCTTTGAATACAGCAGCCTTGGTCCTGTCAAGTTTCCTTGAACGCCATCTAGGAAATCAGAGATGGCATTGAGCACGCTGACTGTGTACAGCAACGCTATGCAGAGTGGATGTGAGGGTAGTCAAAAGGGAATCAATCTTATATTAGCAGCATGGTTTCTTATTAGCAGATTGAATTATTGCTTCAGCGACGATTTCTCACACACACACACACACACTGAAAAACACCTCATACTGTCGACTTCCGAAGCCAGTCTGAATTGAATTAGTTCAATGTTTCTTGCCTGTGGAAAAAAAAAACAGTTCAAGCTGAGAGGAACATTAGAGGAGACAGGGTGACTCAGGTGAAGCTGACATGTTAAAGTTCACCTCACACGGTAAAGTCAAAATTCTGCAACAATAGCATAGGCATGAAAAAAGCGCTTTCTTCCTCTGCAATTTCTCAGAGCTTTACACATACAGTCCAATTTAAAGACTGAGAATAAAGTTCACCATTGACCTCTGTTTATGAGTGTTGTTTCAGTGTATTATTATGTTTGTGTTATGAATTTGACAGCTGAGTGTCTCATTTCTACAAAAAAAAAACTGTGGAAATAAGATGTGCTGTAGTAAGTAATAAGCAAGCAGGGCACAGGTTACTGTACACACATTTCAATATCCTGCCGTCTCTCCGTTTGAAAAATAAAGATACTCAGTTATTTATGTATGTTTTACATCTAATTGCACTTCCTGACAGGAAATTGCATATTTCGTTTAAACAAGTAGCAGGCTGTCATTTTTTTCTTCACTTGTTTTCAGGGTAAAACTGTTTAATAATTTCAAAGAAATGTAAATGTCACAGCTTTAGATAAAGTTACGTCAGCCTAGCCCATAGATGCCACAATAATTCTTTTCACCATTATCTGTACTTTCCTCTCTGTCTGACCTGCTCTCGTCTCGCGGTTAAATAACCCAGAAGGTGCTTTGTTCATGGCACAGAATTTTGAGATATTGGCCTTGAATATATGAGGAGTTTTAGCTGTTCTCTGTGACTCACTGTTGAAAAGGAAACCAAGAGGGGAAAAAAAGACCTCCTGCTTTTCTGCTTACAGTTTTAGAGGCAGTTGGAATTGTGGGTTTAGTTTCTCATGCAGGTAGTTAATCTTAACTATTATCCAAACCTGAATGTTTGATTGGTGGCAAGTTAGAGTTTATTCCTGGATTGCTGTTGGTGCGTCCGAGCCCTGGTCAGCTAACTATACAAAGGATTTTTAAAACAGCTGAATATTGAGTCATTAAAAATCTCATTTCAAAATGTTTTCCACCACTTCTTAGCTCACGATCCTCCCTGCTGTAGCTTATAGTGTCGTACAAGCTCACAGACGCTCTTCTGGTGAGACATATTTTGTTACATATTTTGTAAAATATGAAAGGCAAATTCAGCTGAGCATTGAAAATGTCCTATTGTGTGCGGTTTACATGCAGGCAGCACACCTGTGGGTGTTTCAGCTTACAGAAAAAAATGCAGCAGGGAATTCTATAGAAAGAAATGCCTCTATAGAGGACATCAAAGAAAAGTGGCCAAATGTCTGCGCTGGGAAGCACAGCTCTGCCTTTACGTTGCATCTCCTGCTCTCTCTCTCTCTCCTTGCTGCTTTGTTTCTTCTCTGTCTGCCAGTCCAGACTGTGGCGTTCCTGCTCCTCCTTTCCCCTGGGAGATACGGTTGACATGCCGCGGGCTAAAGGGAATTTGTTCTGCACATCAAGTATGCCTCATGTTGATGTTCCTCGGTTCCATGGAGTGCACCATATATATATATAAAACTCTATAATCAGTATCTATATATACACATATAGATGTATGTGTTTTTGTGTGGCCATTCTTCCTGTGGTTTGGTGATGAGAGCGTTTCACATATCTGGTTATTGGACTGAGCAGGATGAGTAGCGATCCGATCAATTTGTTGTACCTCCTGATATTGCTGAACAAATATCCAGTGATGACATAAGCAGAGCAATAGCACACAGGCTTATGTAGTCAACACATCCTGATGTCTGAAATATCACCCGTACGCACCCAGGCACAGCCAATAATAACCTATTTACTATTTCTTTACTATTTACTTCCCCGGGATTGAAATTGACAAGTTCCGATTACCAGCAGTGTGCATGTGTGTGTGGGTGTGCTGCTATAAATGTGGCCATACATGTTCTAAATTTGTGTCTGTATAAGGGAAATGAAAAGGGAATGAGCACCTGATTACGCTGGCAGAGAGAAAAGGAGCATGTGATAACCTGATGGCTCCACTATGCGTAGAAAAGAAACATTTTTTTCCCCCAGTTGGAACAGCGCCTGGGACTCTGGAAAGATTAATAATGAACTGTGCATTTATAATTCCGCTGACTCATCGAAACGCAACACTGCTGCAGCGGGGGGCAACATCTGTGGGTTTGGAGATGTGTTTATTTATTAATTTATTTTCCTGTTCTGGAAAGACTCTGTGATAAAAGAAGGTGGGGACAGAAGTAATAAAAGAAGAAAAAAAATAAAAAAAATAGGGAGAGGGGGGTGGGGTTATTACAAGGTCAATTCCATTAAGAACGCCTCAGGATGAATGAATGGCCCAGAGCTGCTGGGCATGTTGAGCCTTGCCCTTCATCAATCACCTGCTCTTATGCTTTGACCATGACATGGGAGGTATGGGGGAGCTGATTTGATTATTGCCATATTTCTGAGAGAATTCACTGACTGACAGCTTTGCAGAAAAGAACCCACAAAAAAAAGTTTTTATTTTTCTATTGAAAAAAACAAAAAAACCCCCAAAACAACACCTCAGTATTTCACACAGTCACAGTGCTGCAGTGTTATGATGGGGTGTTATGTTCTTTAACACTATCAAAATAGGCATTGCAGTTTGTTTTACATAAAGCCATCACATGCCGTCATTACAATTGTATGATATATGTATTGAAAAAGAGTCAACGCCAAATTTGCTATTTATTCCTATTTAAGTAATGCTAGTCTCACTTTCAGAAATTTACATCTGCCAGGCAGCCTGCTAGTCAGTAGGGCCGGATGCTTTTGCAAAAAAAAATGTTTTCATTTTTCTGGCAGCTATTTGATTTGCACAATAATTTTTTAATGCCACAGTTCAGTTCAGTATTCACTGTGTATTAGATTTAAAACATTTGATGGCGTGTTCCCACATCAGATGCCATCAGAGTTGTGACTATCACACAAGGAGGACAGTATGAATTTGTAAAACCATTGACACGACAGTTTAATCTCTGGGTCAGATGTGTGGCTATTGAATAATGAGTTAATGTCAGTGAGACCACATGGTGCGTGCCTGAACCGTGTAACGTACAATCAGTAGGCAAACAGATACAAACACCTGAAAGTTTCAATCTGCTCAAATTTAATTAAACTGAATTAAAGCACTAATCTGATTGTTCATTAGCTACACCTTGAAGTAGGGATGTTAATCATGAATTGATTAATTGTTGTTAATTAACTGATCAAAAACATAATAAGCAATAAGACAAAGATACTACAGCTAATCTACAATAAATGTAAAATAAATAAATAAATAAAATGTAGTACCTCTTACTGTTTAACAACGTGTTGACCCGAGGAGGCGGTCACTCGAAATGCCGCAGTACCGTGATGGCAACCAGAGAGCATTGTGGGAGATTAGCTAGTAAAGTTCCACCATTATAAAATCTCCTGTGACACTTAAAGCCTGCTGGCCAAAGCTGTCACTGACTTAATTAAAGCAATTGTTGTTCGATAAGGTTGCTTAGTGATGCTTACTAGATTTGTTCAACATTTGTATCTTCACCAAGTGTTTCCTAGTTTGCAGCCTTAGCAATTTTGATATGTAATCAATTCCTTGTTTAGCCCAGAAACATGACAAAATATTGAGAACAATGAAAAAAACACAGTTGGATTTGATCTTATAATGAAAATGTCTGAATAAACCAGCTTTACCCACTGATTACAGTGTGTCTAAAGCCTTCGTATACGTTTTGGTACGCTCTTTTATACATAATTATTTTAGATTTTCCATATTCCATATGGGCTCTTTTAACAGGAAATGTATTTTTACCATTATAAGGCATGTAAGTTTTTAGAAATGCTTTTCTGTTCCTCTGATGGCCTATATTGACAGAAAGCTGCTTTAAAGTGTCTTAATTTGTGCTGCGTGTGATGTGACTCTCCACCGGAAAGACTTTCTACAACAACATGCTGGCAGAATGTACCTTTCTTCTTCACTCCTGCAGTTTGAATGTGTTCATGATTTCAGGGCAGATAATCAAATTTCTATTCGCAGACTGCGGGCACGTATTATCTGGCGGTGCAAGCTGTAGAAATTAACTCGCAGAAGTGGATACAGTGCAGAAGGTGGTACATATGTTTGGCATCAAAATAGCTGAAAGACTACACAAATACATGATTACAAAGATAATTTCCTCTCCTTATAGTCGCGCATTGTTCATACAGGCTTGTGTTGCTTTATTAAATTAGCCAGCCAAATGGAAGGCATTGTGTTAATGAAACAATGACACCAGGTTATTTCCTGTTTCTAAGCCTGATTTGTTGATTGTAGACAGATTAGTAGATCAGCAAACTGCTCTGAACTGATTGTAATTGTGTGCCATGTGAAAAATAGAACTAAAAACAGGTTTGTTTCTTGGGTTCTTTTTGCAGCTTAAATTCTGGAGCGTTTCAGCTGCCTAGCGCTGGACGTGTGTCATTATTCTTCTGTGCTTGCTAACAAGTTGCAAAGTTCCTTTTCTATTGACCCAGCACTATCAGTAACACATCCTTCCCTCTCCACTCGACCGCCCAGTGGAACCAGCTAGACTCCGGGGAGAAGACAACCTCTCCAACGGCCAATTACACCATTAATTGCTTATCAGATCCAATTTGGGATTGCAGTAAATGAAGCAAAGTATTCTCTGCTGTTTGTGAGTGAGCATGCATGTGTGTGTGTGTGTTGTGTGTTTGTGCATCTGAGTGTGTGAGGCTCAACGCAGTGTGTTGCCCCTGTCATCCCCAATCAGTGGAATTGAAACATCTAATTGCCGAGCTCCCACTCGTTTGCCTTCCAAAACATTCCTTTGTTTGCCTAATCAGGCACTCACACACATTCATACACACAGAGCTGGATTCTGTGATGCATCAGGGCTTCCTGGTGGATCCGCCCGCACGTTACCGCACGCGTCACCACATACCGCCGCGCTCTTCTGAGATATAATGCGAAACGTATTAAAAGAAGAGCAAAAGTGTACATCTGCACTAGTGGGAGGTGGTGTAATTGATGAGAAGCATTTTGTTTTATAGCTGCTGTCACTGGCGAATATGCTGCCACATCCTTTAATTAATAAGGGGCATTAGCGAGCCTATTCACTCTCAGCTTCTACTCTAAGTTTGGCTGCAGTGCTGCTGGTTCTGGCGACAAGATTGCAGACACCTCTTAGTTTGCTTTCGGTGTTTAATTTGTGAGATCTGGTTCTTTTCCCCCTCTCACTCTCTTTTCTTTTGTTTGCTTCTATCCATGATTTTCCTTCAGTCATCCTTGTGATAAATGTTTAAATAAATAAACAAAACTGACTTGCTCTTGGACTCCTATTGATCCTCCTCATCCTGCACCTGTAACCCACCCAAACTGTAATGAACCAAGTGAAGATTAGGCTAATTGGACCATGGCAGGTGAGGAGTTCAGCCTTCCGCTCTCCTCTCTAGGGCAGCATCCTCTCCTGGCAGCACACACATGGAGGCACCATCCAAACACTCACACATATGCGCCCGAACACACACAACATTGCACAGCAAGCGTAATAACCTGGCTGTTTATAAGATGTCTCATTATACCTGCAATTGACTTGTCGGAGACATAACCGTTGATGCATTCAGGGGTGTTGTGTCAATTTTTGATAGAGTTTCCGATTGATTTATTTTCTCAGTAAAAGTGAATCGATGGAAATCTCATTAAGTTAGAAGGTAAAGGTCACAGCAGATGTGTAAACGAACGCCCCAGTGGTTCTTAACACAGCCTCTCCATAGTTTCAGCAACGCATATAGGGTGACTTACGCACTGCGGGCTGTGCACTGACACAAACTAAACTTTGTTTTACTTTGGAACGACTCCGCAGCCTGAGCTGTCACCTCTTGTAATGTCACAGCAATGATTGCACAACACAATAATTCACTCACATAAAGTATACGATCCACTTTATATATCGAGTGGAAAATTGTGGACCGTTTTTATCAGGATTGATTTTATTTTAATGGTTCGAAAACAAGTGCGAGGCGGCTTGATGGCTCAGGTTAATCCTGGTACCGATAAAGTCAGAATTGCTTTAAAGCTGCATTAATCAGTATTTTTTTTATTTTTTACAATATAAAAAAAAATGGTCACACGTGTGCCGAAAGGTGTCCTTTGTAGTGATGAACTCGTGGAGAATTATCACTTAACTGAGCTCTACGGTGGATTTTAGTGGTTTTCAGCTCATTATTGTTCGTTTTTATTGGCCACAATTTTCCTGCTGGCTGAGTCTCTTGCTTCTTATAAACCTGTTTCCTGCTACAACAGGTAGAGCTTTGATAAGCCCAAAGAACTCTACCTGTCCACCAGCAAACAGTGGAGAAATGTAGCAACTACAGAGCCAGACAGAGTTGATGGAGACTTGAACTGTCTTAATCAACAGTGAGTATTCAGTGCTTCAGTTAAAATCTTCTTGGGTGATAGTCATAGCAATGCGCTCTACTATGGCAACTGGTTGATGGCTGTGATGCCTTGGGATGCACCTATGGACAAGTTTATTATTTATTTGACTAAGCTACTCTACATTTTTTGTGCTTTAGCCCCAAACGACAACGTTACAGTTTTAAATGGTGGATAAATGTAGCTTTATCATAGCGACTTGACAGCAAGCTTTAGGTAAGCTAGTATGTTGTCAGTGTTTCATGCCATCAAACAGCCTACTACCTACAGGTGAGTTTTCATGCTCGCTGTGTCGCCCTGGTAGGCCAGTTTCAAATTGCATATTTGGTACGCTGCCTTCGTCTTGTCATCACACAATTTAAAGTGTTCCCACACCACTGACATCTTGTGCACTTTGTCTTCTCTTAAACTGCCAAGAGGAACTGAAGCGTGAAGTTCACTGTCAGGGAAACGGCTGTCAGCTGCCCAAGTTGAGATGAATGTGTTTTCACATTCATGCAGTGTAATTAAAAAAGTAGAACTATAGTACGAACAAACAAGAATATTTTAATCCGAAAACTGAAAACCAAGTTCACATGCAACAAACGAATATAACAACAAATATTCAGGTCCATCCCTAGTAGAGACTAGAACAGAGCTAAATCAGACTTAACAGCAGAGCTGCACAATAAATCAAATATTAATCTTGATCACAATTTTAGCCTTCCTGCAATTGAATGTACATGATCAACTGTGATAGTGATATTATAAATGCATGCTGTGCTCATGGAAAACTCAGCCGCATTATCAAATCAAGCACTTCCGAGACTAACAGCGAGCCACCAGGGAGGGACCGAGATGTTTTGGCTTCACTTTTGGGAGGCTGTCATGCTGCTGTGCACGCACACCTGCACTGGCAGCCTGTGCAAGACATTCCTGGATGTTGCGCCTTCAGTCTGGAGTAGAGGAATAATACACGAGAGAGAAAATAAGAATCAAATGTCTAGTCCCTTGAAACAGATCATCATCTATTGTTTGGAATTGTTTTGGATTTAGGGCAAGTGTTTTTAAGCAAGAACAAATCATATGCAAAGAGTCCATGAGAGTTGTGTTTGTGCTGCAAAGCAACACAACTTGCCTGATTCACTGGGTGTGGACTGCGGGTAAAAGTCAGACATTTGTGCTGTGCAATAAGGCTTTTTCCTCCATTTCCACTATCTGCATGCTACTGTTTCCAAAATCCTCCTCGCAACAACCGGGCGAAAGCCAAACCCAGCCGAAAATGGCAAGTTTAAATATAGATTTGGATCGTGCAATAAGGCAGGCCTGCGTGGTTCTTTGAGCAAATTAGCCTTTTTATTTAAAGCTCACCTCTCCACATGCAAATGTTCTACCAAAGCAAATTCACCGTGAATCCTGGGCTTAGCGCTGCTCAAGACAACTTCCAAGAAATACAACACATGCAGTCAGAACGTTGTTTGCAGAAGAATGATAAAGGAAGCAGCCACACCATTCTCCAGAGCCCACATAGTGTTAAGTAGATAGGTCTGGCTATGTAGATCTGTCTCTACAACACAACTAACTTGTTCGTGCTCATGAAACAACGCAGCAGACTGCAAAAGTTCCAAGAGGGATAACATTGCTAATATAATTGTGTGGTATCAACTCATGTACTTATAACACCGTTGCCGTATTACACAAATTGCCAGTGCAAGCAGGAATCTGTAGATATAATTTTACGTTAAAAATGTTGGTGCTGTTGTCTTCCAGGAGTTGCACTGTGAATAAGGACCAGTCTGTTTTTGATGCAAAGATGTAAAGATTAGCAGGAGTAGACTAACATTCATTAAATGCTGATGTCACTCTGTGTCAGCTGGATGTTGATGAAACATGTGCTTTATAAGATTTTGTTCCAGGTTACGTTTATAAGCTTCTTCCGCTGCCTGCATCTGGCCAAAATGAATAAATCCAGTTTATAGTTTTTTTTCCCCTATCTTCGTGATGCTTGCGTTTCCTCTCATTACCTCTCACAGTTCAAATGTGTGCTATTTATGGAATGTCAAACTTGCAGTGTTCGTATGTGTGAATGTGAACTTTACCAGTGATAAACCAGTGACCTGCTCAGATTGCTTTCCCATCTTATGTCCAGTGCATGCTGGAAAGAAATAAGAAAACAGATTGACAAAAGTGAGTCAAGCTGATTGCTCCAAAGCTACATTTTTGGTGATGTAATTTTTCTTTCCCTGGAGAGTGCAGTGACCGCTTTACTTAACCGTTTCATCAGTTTCTCAGATTCTGCAGGGACTCGGCAAACGTGAGGAACTTGCACGAGCTGCCACTTAAATGCAGCTGCAGAGCTTCAAGGCAAGACTGCTTTTCACTTTTTTGAAGTGTGTGGTTATCTGTACAGTATTGATATTATGTCTTAGTTTTTCATTTCTGCTGGAAAATGCGGTGGAGTCTCCAGGAGTGTTCAGGCTGTTCTCCACTGTTAAAAGACCCGGGACCTCGATAAGTCCCTGTGAACTGTGCGAATGGATGCCTGAGGGAACAAATATTTCCCAGACTCAATCCTCCTAAAAGAGGAGTGTTTGGCCAAGAGCCGTTACTCATTCTATTCCCCCACCTCCTTGCCTGCACTCATTTCCTCTCTTCTTTGGTGTCTCTCTCAGTCTCTCGCTCCACTGGCAATATGGCAAGTGAACAATGATTCATATGCAGTGAGTGCAGACTGGAGCCTATTTCCCATGTCTTGTGAGCCCCATTGAAGTCACCCAGTGCCCCCCTTTTTACTGTTTCACATCCCATCCCGCAACACCTTGCTTCACACACATGCACACCTTGCTTTAGGATAGTTGTGAATTTAATTTCGGTGGTGTGAAGCCGACAGCATATGTGGATTTAGAGTGGGAGAGAAAGCCGTGATGTTTTTACATCTCAGATAAATGATCGTACTGTTTGCTTTAATAACCACACTGAATGTGGAGACACATGTAATTGCTTTGATGTTGCTATGATGGCTGAAAGTAATAGCGCTCTCCGTGATTATGGAGTCAGTTAGGTGCTGGAGGTGTACACACAGGCCGGTGTGCACAAACTCTTGTGCGCGTAACTGTACGTGAGAATATCCCCCCATCCCTCACCTCCTTTAGTTTTTGTCTGGGTTCTCACCCCAAGGGCTTGATTTAGATGAAATGTCACTTTTAATGGAAAATTTGATGGAAGCAAAACAACAACTTGGAATATTGCTTGTGTAAGTAGTAGGAAGGGAGGCAAGTGCCAGGGCGATGTCAGCGGCAGGGGTTGTTTCTCCCTTGATTGTACTCTTTAGGAATTCATTGGTTGCCTCTATGATATTAGTGTTGTAGCAAATGTAGCCCCCAGGCAGGCTGGGCAGCCAGCGCACTGCAACTCTTTATAGATGAGCGTGCCAGGAGGAAATATGCTTGCAGCCCGGCCCTGCTGTGGATTCACTGTGGAACAAGCTGATGGGGAGAGGATGGTGGCGATAAGTGCTATAGCAGCTCATCATATCTGCCCTTTCTTCTCTTGTTTTCAGCTCACTTACCTCTTGTCTTAATTGCTTTCATATCATGAATTTGTATGAGTTGCATTCACTTTAATGAGACTCAAACCTCCTTGGCAAACTGGCATCATTTTTTGCTCGATTGGCTGCAGTATCCAAGCTGCTGAAACACTTTGCTTATGTCTCTCATGGAACCAGCTGCTCCTCTGCGTCAAACCAGTGGGTATTTCTTATTGTCAGTGGTGCAGCAAATGATTGTGGCATGCCACGGGCAACTCCAGGACCCCCCTCAGACTCTGTTTAGAGTAGTGCAGATGTTAGCCTCAGTATCATTTATGTGGCCTGCCATGCAGTGTTGTGTTTCAGTAACTCTGGCCACACAGAATTCCCATTTGGCAGCATGGTAATTAATTTATCTCTATTGATCTCTTGTATCCCTCAAGCCTTTCAGCAGGGTGGCCTGAAAGCTGAAAGCTGCATTGTTGATTGAAAGCACAGTCTATCTTCAGATGCGATCACAAATCAGTCCCCTTAGGGGAATTGCTGGGAGCGAGCCAGATTATGTTCTTTCATGCTGCAGTGGTAATGATTCATTTCGTCGTATAAGACACAAGTGCTGTAATTGCAGGTGTGGTTCTGGCCATCGACCTCTGTCATGCTCGTGGTCACGTGGATTCTTGAGTCTCGCGGACTCTCGACTCTCGTGAACTCAACTGCAGCCAGACACTTAAGGCGCAGGATAGATACCAGACACCAGATTATTCCTTATGTTTTGCTTCTGGTGCATTTTGGCATCGATGGGGCAAGATGCTTCAGGTTCATATTTTTATAATAAGCTGTTCCTGCCAGCTCCTGGCGCAGCCTGACATTTACTCATAGCAGGGCAAATAAGGATAAAGAAAAAAATAACAGAATATTTGCCTAAGGACCTTCAACTCCCTCTTTGCCCCACCCCCCCCCAACTCACCTCCTTCTTCTTCATATCATTTCACACTTTTCACTTTCCAGGTATTATGTTTCTGCTGCACATGTTTGGTGAGTAGGAGGCACCCCTGGCAAACAGATTCAAAGCAATGATCTTATAGACCTCTCCAAAACATCTCAGGGAGGCAGAGTGCAGAGCATGTCCAGTGCAGAGCAGAAAAAAAATGACTACATAACAACAACTGTAGTCATTACATCAGTGATGCAGAGACAAACTCTCAAGTTGTGAACCTGCTTCATGGCTTTGGGGGTGAAAAAAAAGAAACTTAACTTGTACTCAGCTGAATTGCAGTTTCTCTGTCTCTTCACTTATGTTTCCTATCTTAACCCAGGGGTGTAGCTTTGAGAAATAAATAGGTATCAAAGAAAGGAAAATGAGAGAGAGGAGAAGACAAATCTTGAGAAAAATGATAGGGGCAGTAATAGTACAAGACAACTCAACGGGAGGCAAATAAGTTGAACTAAAAGCAGCAGAAGCAAGATAGAGAAGGGAGAAAAAAAAAGTAATGATAGCTCACCTTATGTCAGCCTCTGTGACAGAAATGACTTGGAAGTTTGGAGACAGGCGTTGTCATGGAAACTGATTTTTGTGCTGCTGACAGGCGGGTGGTCTCTCTGTGTTTTTCCAGTGGATGACAATGCCTGCCGATAAAGATGTCATCTTGAGAAAAATAGGTGTTGGCCATCAATGGACCTGAGTGCTGACATTGCCTTTGCTGAAGCTGTATTGTCCACAGAGGATTCTAAAGGCTGCTCGGTCCATTTTATTTGAATTTGAAGAGTGCTTCCCACAGGGCCTGTTTAAGATAACGTACTGCAAGACTCCAGATGTGACATGTTACAAACTGTGGCGAAAAAAAGATACAGTTTCTGCCTTTCGTATTTGACAATAGGTGTGTGGATGTAGAACGGAAAGTAAAACTCTCCTTGTGAATGGACGGCACTGCTATTGTGAATTCAGTCCTTGTAATTACACAAATAATACACTCAGGGGGTAGGATAATGAAACTCATCACTATTACATCAGGATTAGAGGATGGATTGCTTTGTAAGGCATCTCCAAGCACTCACATCACAAATCTTCCAGAATATTCCAGCTTCTGTGTTAATGAGCATCAACACGAGTAATGTGCTGTGTCTTGAATTACACTCTGTCCTACTATCCTCGCACGAGTTTCTGTGCTGGAGGCAAAAGTCCTGTTTATCATGTCCAGGCTGTTGTGCACGGGGGCCGCATTTTTTAATTAAAAGTTGTCGTATCTCTCTCCCCAACATTGTGAGGTGTGATCACTGCCTGTCACTTCGGCTCAACACAAACATGTTTATTTTTGGTCCCAGATTCATTTAATGGGCTTGTCAAAACTGATGAAAATTAGAGGAGGCAGAGGCGGCTGATAAGCCCCTCTGTTATTAGATGGGCTGGAACTGTTGTTTGTCTGCCTTAGTTTGTCCTATGCTGATGCATAAATGCCTGTGTACAAGTAGCCCAGCAATCTAAAGAAAATACATGACCCTGCACAACTGCTAATTCATCCCCAGACTCAAAATGTCATATGATTAAAGTTTTCCAGACTCCCAACTTTTAAGTATAAATAAAGGGGTTGACACTTGTAGCTATTGAAGCAGCTTTGCAATATTCAGCAGCGCCTCCACACCGCAGTCTGCTCGGTGTTTTCGGAAATGTAGAACAGCAGAAGTAAATAGACATGGGAGCAGAAAAACTTCTCTTCTTATTCGCTTGGGTGCTTTCTATCTTTGTTGTCCTGCCTGAACACACAAAAGAAAGCAAAAGTTGGATTTTTCCAACAAATCCTCTTGAGGGCCAGAACAACAGTGCACCAGTGCTATGTGGTGTGCATCAGATAAAGATGTGGATCAAATGGAAAGTAGAACTTTTAGATGTGTATCTGAGTGTATCCCAGTGTCACTCCAGAGCTGCGTGACGACAACTATGTTTTACCTAATGGCAAAACATTGGACCGGTTTGTGCTGGTTGTAGTGGAATAGAGCTGATTGTACTTTATTGGTACTGTACATGACTGAACAGGAGAGATGATGGAATTTTACTGCTTTACTGCCACACATAATACAGCACAGTTGTATTTGCTCCACAGAGAGTGGTTTTATTGAAAAGCTCCTCTCACTGAGGTTATGCAGACAAATGACAGCATGACATACGAATGCAACCATCTGCTCCCTATGTGGGCTTTATTAGAGGGCATGATTGCATTGTGCTTTTATTGTGTTTGTTATTCAAGTCAATTGTCATCTCATAAAAATGCAAATACTACACATGTGGAACATGATGAAGTCACTGAGAGCAAAGGGAGAGCAGAAGATTAAAGAATAGAGGAAAATGAA
Organism: Stegastes partitus; assembly: GCF_000690725.1. Taxonomy (NCBI): domain Eukaryota; kingdom Metazoa; phylum Chordata; class Actinopteri; family Pomacentridae; genus Stegastes; species Stegastes partitus. The sequence continues at coordinate 152,713 of NW_007579095.1, read as the reverse complement.
CGCCGAGAATGAAAGATGGAAACTGTTGGTGAGTAAAGTCGCCGTTTGTCAGCGGGAAGAAAAATTCCTCGTTGAATATGTTAATCATCTAATCTATTGATAAATTTAGAAATAGAAAAGAGGCAATCTTTGGCATAATGAGTAATATGTAGACTACTAAAGATACATGTATGATATCAAAAGCACTGATTTTGATCATAACCTGAATAACTTGATGACAGTTATTGTGTTTTGTGCCTAAAGTGCCCATCCAATGAACCATGTTAAAAAATAAAATAAATCTTGAGCAAAGTAAGCTGTCAGCGCGATGGCTGTACAGTCCTGCTTTTAAAATTACACCGTGCCAACGATAAACTCAAAAACACACATTCAGGCTTCCAGTGTTTCAAACATAACAAACTTAAGAAACCAATCCTGTCAAGTTTTAAATGATGGGATTTTCCACATAGTTGTTGTTCTTCTTCATGACTTACCCCAATATTACAACTTGCCATTACACAGAATAGAGTAGTTTTACAGTGTTTGAGGAGAGTCGCAGGTGAGCTGGTGTGCTCAGCTGCAGGTGAGAGGCGGAGCGTTAGGTGTAGACAAGGCGAGGATTTCATGCATCTGCACATTGCAGCGGTCGGAAGTTACATGTGAGTCGTTTTTATTTTTTTTAGGGATTATTTTTATGGGGAAAAAAAATTCAAAGGCTGGTATTTTTGTGGGGCACAGTTGGTAGCACTGTTGCCTCGCAGCAAGACGGTCGCGGGTTCGAGTCGCGGTGGGGGCACCGGGATCTTTCTGCGTGGAGTTTGCATGTTCTCCCTGTGCAGCGTGGGTTCTCTCCGGGTTCTCGGGCTTCCTCCCACACAGTCCAAAAACATGTTGAGGTTAATTGGTGATTCTAGATTGTCCATAGGTGTGAATGTGAGTGTGCTTGTTGTCTGTCTCTAAGTGTGGCCCAACGAGGTAAGTGACACTCTTGAGCTGCAATTCAGCTCATGTTGTAACACGTTATCGTCACTATTTGGGGAAAGAAGCTGCACAAAGACATAATTGGGTTCTTGTAAAGTTCATGCAAAAGAACAGAATCTTGCAACTTGTTTTAATGTCATTTAGGACAAAGGCGTCTCCTACTATATTTGCTTTATACCCACCACTAATTCTCCCTCTATAGCAGAAATAAAAGACACTAAGGGAAACTGTCCCACACATTAATAACAGTTAATGCTTTCAGAGCAGTTTCTTCATGTAGAACATTCTTAATTTGGAATTTACTCAAATGATCCCATAATGCAATTGTAGACAGACCAATAATATCATGTTACTTCAAGTCACATTAGGTATACTGTAGTATATTAGAGTGGTGTATGTTGTCTTTGAGTGCTTCGCCATTTAAAACTATAGTTAAGTTCATACCCTCATATTAGCCATAACACACCTCCGTACATGCACACACACACACACACACACACACACACACACACACGGTTTGCCCACAGACACATACACACACATATACAAAAACACAGATGCGTGAAACACATGGACAGGCCACAGAAAGTGCTAAAGAGCAAATGTTGCTAAGTGCTACCTTAGTCCTTCACAAGAGGTTTGAAATGGGCTCTCTGTCCACTTAGTGACTTCACATATCTAAGTGCTCTGTTTGACCTTCTCACTGTCTCAGTTTCCAGAACCGAGCTCATCACCTCATACGTGACCTCCTCTCTCAGGCTTGCTTGCTTGCTTGCTATCATTTTCATTGAACTATAACCAAAGACAGTGTAGCTAACACAGAACACAGAAATCAATGTCGACACTTGAAGCATGTAAGAACAGAAACCCAATTAAAGCCGTGTTCCTGTTTCATGTGTTGGCTCACATCTTCTGAGAACAGCAGTAAACTGTTACATGGAGAAGTCAATAAATACATTTTCCTACACAATGTCATTGTTTTGTGAAACAGTCTGGTGCCCAAATTTAAATTCTGTCGTCATAGAAATGTGTGCTGTGTCTGTTGTGTAGATACACAAATTCAGAGTTTCAAACCCAGTAGAAGGCGTCCGAGATGTCCGTTAGAATAAAACAAAATATTTGGTTTGATGAATACAGCTTCAATGACATTAATGCTGCATTTATAAAACGATGACATTTGGAGGCCATTGACATTTTAGAAGCATAGAGATGTCAGCGTGACGGAGTGTGGGTTGTGTGATGCCGCATTTCAAAATCTGACTTCACTTCCTCCCTTAAAGCTTGGTGACAGCTGTTTTTGTGCCTCCACCTGTCAAAACGCTCTCACCAGTCCTTTCAGGGGGGGGCGTCTCAATGGACCAGTTTAGCAACCAGTTGTAGTGAGTCTCTGAGTCTGTCGCGCTCTTTTGATGTCTCCGGGAAGCAAATCAGAGCTCAGGGTCAGTTGGAAGGTCTTTGTTATCCAACGGCAGCCACTAAATCAAAGCTTTAAGGAGAAAACGAAGACGCTGGATTCCAATAAGAAAACTGAGCCCATACGCCTCCTGAAATGCCACTGAAAGGAGTATTCCAGTTTATTTCAGCCTGCTGTATTTCCCATTAATGTGACAATTGTGATTCTAAGTGTCATGCTGACTTTGCTCCCTACATCTCCCTACATCTCTGTTGCAGAGATTCAGGGAAAATGAAAAGCTCCACAGAACAGCTTGTGGACGGCATTTAACGGGGGGGCAATTAGCATGAGCTCCCTGCAGCTTTCCAAAGAAATCTGATTCTTACACGAATCATGAATCATCTGACCGAAGTTAAACACAGAAATTAGCTGCCTGGAACGGACATTTTGCTAAACGCATTAGGGATCCACATCCAGTTACACTTGTCGGCTGACCTAATCACCGGCATATTAATGTGCGCACGACCATTTGTTTATATGCATGAGATGGACTTTTCCTCTTAGGATGGAAGCAGGGGCAGAAGGACAACTGAACATCCTGGAAGACAACAGATATCGTAATAGATAATGTGCCTCTGGAAACTGGTGGTGTTCTTGGACTCTGCTGCCGACGGAAGAGGAAAAACTGTTACTGCAAAAAGTGAGACCTGCTGACAACAGACTTTGGAATCCTCGATGTGTTTATAGCTGAGAGTGATCCCAACTGTGGAGCTACTATTAATGAATCTGCAGCTTTGTTAAACATTGCCGTCCTGGATATGCAAAATCAGCTGGAAGAAAAGACCAAGACCAGCTGGCTTTTCCAAAAGCAGCTGCTTCTGTGTTTACTTTGAGTCCGACTCAAAAACATTTAAAATGAATGATGGTAAAATCTTTCTCTGGAATGCTAATTGTCCCCCTGCTAAACACAGTTTCTCTGAATCTCTACAAGACGGGCGAAAAGTGCAAATTGAACATGACATAATTCCCACATTATTGGGGAAATTTATTGCAATTGAATAAAGCGAAATTCTCCTTTAAGGACACATCATCTTGCAGTGAGCAACCCACACACTTTGTTCTCTTGTATCAAGATCAAAGGCACTCAACTGTCATAAACTGTTCAGTCCAGCTGAACTCAGACTCCATCTCCTCTTGTTACTCATTGTAGTGCTTCATGTTTTAGTAAATAGCCATTTCACACATTTTACTTGCGAGTCAGAGCCAAGCGACCGATGCCAGACCCCACTGCAAGGACTCTGACGAAGCAGTGTCTACACATTTCATAACGTATAGTACACCTTCTTCAGCACAGACACAAAATAGAGCGCAGACCCAGAACAGACCCAGGGGAGATTGTTAAAATAGCACGGCAGGTTAGCTAAGACTCGTGGTGAAGTATTCCCATGTGCGGATCATCAAATAGACACCTAAGGGATTGATGGCAGCCTTTAGCTGCCTCCTAATAGTCACACATTGGACAGAAATGACTGCAAGGATGAGTCCCAGGTGGATGTAAATACTTCACAGTACCCGTTAGCTGCTGGTTGTCAATAGAAGCCAGTGGATGTGAGGGGTGGGTTGGTTGCTTGGTGAGCAGACAGCGGTGCTCTTTGTTGACTTAATGGTTAAGTGGGGTTGCAGGAATATGAGTCGGGGGGGAGTAGGAGGTGATAAGCTGACACGGAGAAAATGAAAACAGACTGCCTGGCTGCTGCAGAGGTGTAGTTTCTCCTCATCATAACAGATTAGTTCCTGTTTTTGCTTATTTTTTGCAGTAGGCGCGACATGTTGTAAAAGTGGAGGAGGGAGAAGTGAGAAAAAAAAAAAACAAAACAGGAAGTTGCGAAGGTGATTCTTTATGCTGCATCCACACTTACATGTAACTTTGTCTCTGTTTATGGCCGGTGTCCACACTCCTCTGACATCTTAGGATGCCTAAAACTAAAACTTTTGTAAACGTTGCTGACCCCCTTTTAGTTTGAAAACTGAACGTGTGGGATTGCGTTTTAGTCTAGAAGGGCAGAAATGGAGACGTACAGAACTGATGACGCAGATACCCGCTTTGCCTCCTTAACTGGCCCTACTTGGGTTGCAAATTCCAGACAATTTCCTTTACTGACAGACAGCCACAGTAATGAGTAATATTGAGTTATTTGTTAAAAGAAAGGAAATACAGTCGACATTTTTCCACATGCTGATATCGCCATTTTTAACTACGGTCACTTACTGTGCTGCAAATTGGTTCACTTACATTCAGAAACTGATAAAGTAAACATTACTGATTTTGAATTTCACCCAGACAGCTATGCAACAATTTATATATCACTCTGAGTAAGTTAAAATACAATTTTCACAATTTCACAAGGTGTACAGACACGACTATCATTTATTAACAATATTGCCAAAGCATCAAATACAAGTAATAACAAACTATTTAAAATGAAAACACTGACAAATGTTTCCCACATGCAGATATGTTATGCAGCTGTAAGAATGCTGCTGAGGTCAAACTAAACTCACTTCTGTCATACGAACACTGGCCAGAAGACATTAACTAGTACAGAAGTCTCTGTCATGGTGGCCCATTGCTAGATAAACTCCCACAATTATCTCGGCTACACAAACACCTGACACCATGTCACCCACCTACAACAATCAAATAACAAACAATTTTTTTTGTTGTCATTTAACAGTTTGCATTTGAACAATAGTGGTTGTTTGCATTTGCAAACACAGAAGTCAGAGTGACTGTTACTGTATCAAACACAGCAAATAAGTTGCAGTCCTACATCCTATTTAACAGTAATAGGCTCCACCTGGTGGAGCAACCAGGTACTACAGTGAAAGTACAGTGCATTTTCTGACATGCGTGTTCCTCATAAACACATTTTTAATTGGTTTAATTGTTAAAAACAGTTAATTGCTTTATCGATTAATCATTAACAACCTGCGTGTCCTTTCGTGATTAGTTGTACCTTTATCACATGACCCTTTTCTGGAAGAAAACAAAGACATCAGACATGGTTAGTTTAACATAAAAACCAAGCGTTGCCAGCCTCGTTTTCAGTCACAGTTCCACCTATTAGTTAGTCCACATCATTTCCTGGTTTAACTTTCTTCTGTTGCAGTTCTTTGGCCATAGTGTTTTCTTTAGTTCTACTAAGACAAACATCCCTCTGCTTCCTTTTTATTGCACTGTACATGAATGATTATGTGGTGTGCATTTTTAGATGTGATAGTTTCTAAAACTGTGCCTAAAAGCTTGTCTAGACTGACGTTGTTATTGTCTTAAAACACTGTTCGAAAATGAAAATGCGTTAGTGTGGATGTAGCTTCACTTTCTGCTTCTCCCTCTCACTCTCATCGTTTCCCTCCCAGCCTCTGTGGATCTACAGGGTGTAACTAAGCACCTTCTGTCCTCCCCAGCCTCCCCGACTCTTGATCTCCCCAGGCCCTCCGCCATCCTTCACTGGTCTTAATGACAGACATTTATTTAATTCAGGCTACTCGGAAATGAGATTAGTTTCGATAGAGGAAGACAGGGGGACTGAGAGTAGAGCTGGAGAAAATGAGAGGAAGAAAGAAAGTGAGAATCGCGTGTCCTTGCCCATCACTCGCCACCTGCCGGTTTTCTCCGGCTTTGAGTGCAAGTTATTTTAGAGCGCACTTAATGCCATTGTCATTCTGTCACTGGCTCCAACATGGCTTACTACAGCAGGCCCAAATGAGCCAGGCAAGGAAACGACAACAGAGACGATGTTGATGAAGATGATGATAGCAGCGATGATGATGACAACAGGCTGTTGAGGCCGTCGGTGGGTAATGTGAACGCATCAACAAAATGTGGCTGATTGCTTCTTCAATGCCGCCTTTTACTTCATTATATTTGCAGAAGCTCTGCCATTGGGGTATTGCTCTCTACCAAACAGCAGCGTCAGACTCTGCATGCTAGTGGAAGCATTGAGTCAGCAGTGTGTGTAAGTGTGTGCCGGAGCTCCGTTTGTCTCCGTGTGAGCTTGTGCAGTCTATTGCCCTCCAGCTTTGACACAGTGCAAAGAGGAAACTGCGACAGGAGACCTTGGTTCAGACATATGGTAAATGCACCACTCTCCACATGCACGGACATGCACATGCGACTGATTATCCATACAATTACTCTGAATTGGCAGGTGATTGCGCACACACACACACACACACATGCACAGAAACGTGCACACTCAGCCGAATGCAAATCATTGGAGATAAAGCATACACGCTCTCTGCCTACAGAGATACAAGGCGGCTACAGGAGAGCACTTGGCTGCCTAAAGCCCCCGAAGCGCATGTCAACTCCTCCCTCCGTCCCACATCGGGGCTCTGCATTTTAACTAAACATCTGGCTGTGTCAGCACCAGTTCATCACAGCAGGGAACCACCGCCCACCTTCCCCCCCCACCGCCCCCGCCCCCCTCTTTTTGCCTCCGTGTCTGCCTCCACATGTTGGGAGACCGCATTCGGAGAAAAACTGCGCCTTACCCATTGTGATTCATGGCGGTTCAGCATTTATGAGTGTTGCACATGCATATTCATTCGGATTTAATCATCAGGCAGGAGTCGAAATTGCTGGCTTTGACCTGACAAATATGTACACTTTGAGTGCAAAAAAATAAATGCATGCCAGTGTGCACCCACAAATGCCAAACGTCCTTACACATGAGATGTTTACATGCGGAATTGAAACCACCCACTGGGCTACAACAATTAATCGGCTGCTACCTACAGTGCGTTAACATTAAGGTTGAGTCACCCCATTAAATGCGTTTATCCTCCAGGGAAAGTGGTTTATTGTTAGCTAAGAGAAAGTACAAATAGCTCGGTATAAGCCGTATCCATTTGATATTTAGGGTGTAACGACATGCAGCATACATTAATGTAGGCGCTCTCCTCCGGGGCTCACTTGGACAATTATTGCATTGTGACTTGACCTTGTAAAGAGAAATGAGAGGACAGAAGCTGTGCCTTTGGAAATGTCTGTTCATTAAACACAGGGAAGGTGGGAAGTTTCCCTGGGTTATGAGGTGGAACATCTTAACTAAAACAAGACACGTAAAAAGTAGTAAATGTATTCATCCCCATTTGCTATTGTATGATAATTGTATGGGAAGGATGAAGAAAGGCAGAATTTTTATTTATATTTTTAAAATCTTGTTAGTATTCCCTCTATTGATTTTATTAAGTTTCGGAGTTACTGTATTTTTTTTCCCTGAACATGAGCTGTTGACAGTTTTTAAAAATGAAACAGAAAAGCAAACAAATGCTTTTTGAACAACAGACTGACTATGTTAAGTAATCTTCACATCTTTGGCTTTCATGTCATAGTCAGAAAAACAGCCAGGTGTCCAATGCCTGTTCGATTAGCTCGTATTTGCATGTCAGGATTGACACCTTTGCTTGAGACACTCCAGTCTTGGGTCTTAACACATGCTGAACTGGGGGACTTAGTGGATGAGCTCCTGACAGGATCTCTGATGGAGAACATTTAGAAGGTAGCATCTCTGGAGAAAAACAAATCAACCTGTCAATCTCTTTTAAGCTTTTTCTTGTACACGATATGGCAGATTAGGTTCGTGCAGACACACTGTCGGTGATGTGTGGATGTGTGTCTTTTTCCCCGGTTGAAATCACACCCGGCGTTGGTGCTTGTCTGTAACTAAGGCGGTGTCATCATGGCGTATTATATGACAAAGTTCTGTTGGCTAAGTTAACATCGGCATGTCGCCGGTGCAGCCGTGTAGTTGTGAGTGCAGTGCACGTAAGCAATGCTTATCTCCGAAGAAAAGGGGCCTTTAGTGATTACAGTGTATTGGCAGTTGGGTGTGTGAAACAGCAGTCTCCAAAAGTGCCCCATTACCTCTGATTTAAAGCGTGTACAGAGCAACAGGCCAAGCAATACAGTCCTCGCGCTGACGATACCGATAGCATTCTGCTCACGGACAGGAGGGCTGCAGAGAGAGAGAGAGAAAGAGGCAGATTATGGGAGAGAAAATAGGACTTATTCACAAGCAGAATCAAATATTCCAGCATTAATGACATTTTGGCATTCATCTCTTTCTCCACCTGCATTTGGCCGGTGGCTCAATAAAAATCTACATGTTAAGATCGGCGCATTAAAGAAGATACACTGAAAAGCTTTCTGCCTCGACCACGTGTTTTCATGCACCGTTTGCTGGCGATCTCCTATTAACTGCATGAATGTGAACTGCACTAAAGTTTCGCAATCAAGCAGTTCTTTTGAACCAGAAGAGCGCAGTCAAAGCTGACAATGGCACTTTTAATTTACATCAGGACTGTCGGGAGAGAAAGTCGTATATCTCTTGGCACGCCGGCTGCTATCATTAATCATCCCGTATTCTGTAGCAGAGTACACTCAGATATTGCCAGCCTGCCAAATATCATAAGAGTGAAATACACGTGGTCACCAAAGCTCCAAAAGCATTTTCGTGTTTGAATTGCAAACAGTAGCACTCCGCAAACGTTCTGCTAATCTGTAATGCCAGTCTAAACTCTCAACATGTGGTTTCGTGCTGGCCAAGAGAGAGTCATGACTCACCGCAGAACAAGTTTGTTTGTGTGTCTGGGGCTCCACAGCTCCCACCTTTAAAAATGTATTTTCTTTTCCTCACAATCAGCACTTGAAGTTTTGGCATTCATCACATTCCCAGTAGCAGCGGTGTAAAGACACATTTCTAAATGGCACATACTTGCCTTCAGTTTTGCCGCTTAATGTTGCTGTAGACTTCTCCTCAATTGAATTTAAGAGGGAAAAAATCTGACTGTTTTTGTTGTTTAACAGTCAGAGTTATTAGTTATACTGAAGATGAACATTTTCCAAACAAAGAACATGAGCACCTAATAGATATGATTGACTGTTGTAGATCAATCAACCTAACAGTCTGTGGAGCAGCTGAAATTGCTGTTGTTAATAATTGTCGGGCTTTGGATTAATGATATTAATCCAGTAATGTAGAAGTATACAATGATATATTGCACTGAAAGCGGCCATAATAAATGAGTATATTACTTTTAATGTGTTGTGCCAATAATACACCTTAACTTTAAAAAAAATCACCCAGAAAAGTTGACGTGACAAACACCCAACAGACAGATAATAACAGAAATCTGATGATTATACGTGCAGTATTCCTTTTTTTCGTTGTTTACTTTGTCTGTGTGCTGGTCAGGTAGTGAATATTTGAGTTTATTTGAGATTTTTTTTTCCTGAAACCTGCTGTCCAAATGGTAAATGGTCACTTATATAGCACTTTTATCCAAAGCGCTTTACAGTGTGTTTCTCATTCACCCATTCACACATGCATTCATACACCAATGGTGACAGAGCTGCCATGCAAGGTGCTGCCTGCCATTGGGAGCAACTTCGGGTTCAGTGTCTTGCCCAAGGACACTTGTATTGTGGAGGAGGATCAAACCGCCAACCTTACGATTGGAGGACAACCCGCTCTACCACCTAAGCCACATCTGCCCAAATGATTACAGTGGTGAAAATTAACCAAACCAGGAATGTTGTGAACAAAAACAGTCAGCTGTGAATCAAATAAAGTCTCCATAAAGCTAAAGGGGAATTGCAGATTCTATAGTGAGGTCGCTACCAACTTGTAGAACCTTAAACATAATCATTTTATTCATAATTACAAATATTGACTTGTGAAGCTTATGGGGATACATACATGCTCATCTCTCTCTCACACACGAGTGGCATTCATCAGATTGTTTATTATAATCATTTTCTCATTATGTTGGGAACAAATGTTAAGCACACGCACATATGACTAACCCTTTGTCGTGGACCTGTCGGGAGAGATTCTGCTTATTATTACCAGGTCTCAGTGTCTGCAAACAGGTAGGACTTAAAGGTTGAGTTGCATGTAAGCGGTGAATGCAGCGTAACTCGACGTATCTGTTAGTCTGCAATAAAAACCACTTTAGGCAGCGGCCGTGCTTTATGTGTAGCGTTGAGGGTTGAATATACGATTGCACTCTCCACAAGGGCCCTATTACCACAAAACGTTAATGCTCCATGTCGTTGTGCTTCCATTCAGTCACTTCAGTACAATAATTAATCAAAATAAACATACAGCGCTTGACAATAAGGCTTTTATATTCAGCACTAATCAGACAACTCATTAGGCAGTAATGAGCCGACTCTGCCTGCTCTTGTCGTGTTTGGGGGAACTTTGGTGTATGGGGAGAAGTGTTTGTGTGTGTGTGTTTGTGCGTGTTAGCACACAGATACACATAGGCACACATGTTCCCACATCTATACACACACACACACACACACACACACACCAGCCAGCACTCCTGTAGTCCCACTCCAATTATGGCAGCATCTCACCCGGGAAGAAGCCCACTTACCCAGCATTCACTTTATGAATAATTGATTGTTTGTGCCAGTGTCATATTTGTAAATACACGTTTGCGCTCTGATTAATAGTTTTCTAGACATACTCATTTGTTCAATTTGATTAGACTCTTAAATGTATTATTTATTAGCTGAAAATGCTCTGTGGTTATTAGTCATCACAAGGGCAACAAGAAGATTTGGCATAAGGACGCATCTGCATGCAAACAGACGTGCGCACATCAGTCGGCGCTCACGCATGTGGCGGGCGGCAGGATGTGTGTGTGTGAGTTGGCACATTGTTTGTTGAGTGTTGTGAACACTTTGTCTTTCAGCATGTGTTGGTACATGTCTTGGACAGCTTTTTGAAAAATCTTTGTATGCATACATTTTTATTTACTGTAATATATGTGTGTGTGTGTGTGTGTGTGGGAGAATGTGTGAATTAAAGGCATTTTTATGTCGAAGCACTAGACATATTAACCAGAACAGCTAAACATTCTCTGGACAAGTGGCGAGAGGAAGGTTATCAAACTGCCAGTGCAGCCTCAATGAAAACCTCAAAAATGTTTTCTTCGTCGTCTTTGATGAAGGAAATGAGTAACTGTGACCTTTAGGGTTGAGTTTGTAATAGGTGGGAGTCTGCATCATCACTTGCTTTGACCGTTTCTTTTCACAGCAGCTGTCAGCTTCATAAAGAACCAGGGAGAATGTCTTGGATGAATTTAAAAGGAGAAAAAAAAAAAGAAAACGAGTGCGGTCTAGACAAGAATGCAAGAATGTTGGTCAGAATTTTTAATCTGTTTCACTTGAGGGCAAACACGACGGTAACAGTGCCAAGTTGTCACTGAAACGAGCCACATACCTACATTCTCTAAAAAGAAAAGCACTCAGAATATAAGTATGTTAATGACTTTTATTTATTTGTCCTTCTCAGTATCTTGTTTTAGTTTGCGGGTAAATTAAAACTGCGTCGTCTTGTCTAAATTATCTGACAGTCAAAGCTGGTAAACGTTCTGTGCGTCAGTTCAGCTGGCAACATCACAACACTTGGTTTCCTGCCTTCAGGGAGTGGACCAGCTAACTATCGGAGATGGCAAAACACACACCTCAGATTGCGAAAACTGACGAGTATTTGCAGTTGACATTGCCGATTGCTTTGCTCTCTATGGTGAGGCCTGTGTTTTAATTGTTGCTGCCGGCGTCGGGTGTAATTGTGTGTGACAAAAAGAGTCTTTTTTTAAAGACAAAGATCTAAAAATAAAGCGCCAGGAGGCAGAAGATAACAGTTGACTACATTAATCTTGATGTTCAGTCTGACAATTTCAACCTGTGACAACATCAACCTAATTGATGCGAGTCAGCAGTCAGCTGGCATAGCGAGTGTTAATTAGCTGACACCTCTGCCTCCTCCTGATATATTTGTGATGCGCTGCGATTATGCCGAAGCTCGTGCTGCTGCTGCTGGCGTAAGTTAGTGTGCGGGGGCAGGGTGGCGCGCTCATGAGCAGCTAAACAGGTATGTACACAAACTAAGCAGGGCATCGACTGACATCTTACAAATAATGCATGCATGTAGGATGCGTTTCTCTGCCGCTTTTCACAGCAGACATTCAGGTAGCAGAAAAATCATATGAATAGTAAACGACTATAAAGCACCTTGTTATGTCAGGATCAAGAAAGCAGCTTCATCAAATTAGGACATTTTAAAAAACTATATACATGGATTCGTGCTTTTTCCTCTGTGAGATGTTGAAATCTGTTTTTCCTACATGAGTCCTACATGAACGACCCTGAATTCTCCAAAGTGTTGGTGGTTACAGCCCTTCTCGGGACAGTTTGGTTGCTTAAATGACACATCTCGTACTGTTCTGTTAACTCGTTTCTATCATTTAGATGCGCAGTTTGGTGGCTTCGGTAACCCACCATCCAGGTTCAGCCTGAAAAGAGAGCTAATGAGAACACTTATGTAGGTGTTCAAGGCCACTAATGGAAAATATACTGAAGTCACCGGGAAGAAATCAGGCTTTTCTGAGGTATTTTGAGCAGCTGACTGTGGATGGTTTGGCTGTTACAGTTTGTACAGTGCTATTGTGCTGTTGCTGGAAACCTTTAAACCTGTTGCAAAGAGGTTGTGGGCAAATGCCCAGCAGCCCGACGAGGGAGGGGGGGTACGGGGGTTTGTTCAAAACTGACAGACATGGTGCATCATTGGTATATTTGTGACTGTGCACGTGTGTGTGTGTGTGTGTGTGTGTGTGTGTGTGTGTGTGTGTGTGTGTGTGTGCGCGTGCGCGCGTGCTACTGTGCTCCTCAGGAGCGCGAGCATGCCAGCTGAAGAGGGGAAGGAAAAGCAGCACTGCTCTGCACCATATGCCAAATATGAGCCTGCCTGCCAATTTGTGGGGGATACTGGCAAGTGCTAGCAAGGCTGAATTCTTGACAGAGGGAGATGAATAATTGAACATGTGCGAAGCAAAGTTGTGTTGGGATGGAGTGGGGGTGCCGTTCTACATGGAGAAGGGGAATGGAGACAGTCAGACTGTCTACAAGGAAAACTCATTTAGATAGTGATTTGTTTGTTTTTTGTAAACAACTCAAAAAGTTGCAGAGATTTTAAGATAAACTTGAATGGATTTGTGGTAAGACGTGAGTGGAAAAAAGAACACAACCCATTGGCATCTATGCATTTTGATCATAGCAGCTACATGCAAAGAGGCCAAAAGCTATCATTGATCTCACAAGTGTGCATCGCAACCGCACCGAAAACTGAGAAAATAAGTGTGCGTGCCAAAAATAAAGAATGTTTGAAGAGAAATCTGTGTAGCTTAATCCGTTCGGTAAAGACGTTTATTCAATCGGGGAATGCATTTTAGATTAAAATTTTAATAATTTAGCAGAAGCTCCATTTTAAACCAGCTTCCACTAAATGCAACTGTGGAACAAACTTACAGATAACTGAGCAGCGGTACAATCTGGGATAATCATTAATATTTTGATGAATTTGAAAAAGAATATATTTTATTCCATGTGCTTGTGTTACAATGCATTCAATAGCCACTATTCAAGTTTATTTAAAAATCTGAAGCAAGAAAAACAGCGTACAATGTGTCACATTTAACAAAAGCAGTCATTAAGCAAAGCTCCTTCCAACAGCTGGTTTAGCTTAAGTGTGAAACACTCATCATGGCAGGTTTCCAGAGGTGATTACATGAAGGCTATGAAGCTTTTTTCCCAAATCCCATATGCTGCATGTTCCCGTTTCACTTGGTGTCATCTTTCCAGGAAGTGTGTCATCCTGCAGCGCATCACGCATGTCATTAGTGTCATAGGATTTGCAAGTAAAGTAAAATATTACCGATCATCAGAGGAATTCAGATATCTGCATCAGGTTTCATGGTAATCTGTTCAGTAGTTGTTAAGATATTTAAATTAAAGCCACAAACTAAAGTCAGAGATCAGTGTGGCCAAAAAACAAGACAGTTGGATCCTGTTTTTGTTTAAGTGACTGAAATACAACATTATCATTTTGTTCTAAAAATAAAAGTACTCCTTAGAGAGCACACCTTCCTCAATGCTTTTATTAAGAAATTTTAATAACAGGATTCGTGGTGGAGTAGAATGTCATAAAACCTCGAGTTCACAAACCAAAAAAAGAGTTTTTCTATGTTTAAGTCAGCTTTAAGGCTTTCTAGATTTAAAAAAAAAAAAAATGTAAGCAATAAATGCAAAGTCGTGCCACGGAGATTGCTTCTGATCAAATCTCACTAAGCAACCCCGCTAGAGGACATGAGAAGGGCAGGCAACCGAGGGAAAGACGTCAAGAGCCTCCACGGCTGCCTCTTCTCTTTCTGTCACCCAGCTGTGGTGCCAAGGTCTGAATAAATACCGCCCACGACGATGTACATAAGTGTGTGCAATGTGCATATGCAATATCCCGCAATTCTCCTGTGTTTCATTGAATGAGCACAAGAGCAATATAGACATCACATCGAGCGTTTGAAGATAATGATGAATCCCGCTGCTTGAGGCAATGACAAGAAGTATAAGAGAGAAAACAAACTGTATTCTGGTTAAATGGTGCTGCCTGGATAATAGACAGAGACAAATGTGAGAGACTAGGCAGTTGTGACAGCGAATTTTCTCCAATAGCAGCCTTACGTTCTGTATATGTCACTGTCCGGCTATTGCATGTGACTTTCCATTAATCCTTAGAAATTGATCTGTTTTGTTCTCTTGTTTACCGGTGACTTTACTATTGCAGTGCCACTTTTACTGAAACCTATTATGTTCTAATCATCGTCTTCTCTCTTTTCTCCCTTTGCCCTTTCCACCCCCCCTCTCCACCTCTCTCTCTCCTCTTCTTCTTCTCTCGGTGACAGATACCACCCTGTCCAGCGAACGTGGTAAGTACCGCAGCCGCACACCCGCCTTGATTTAGAGCCATCTGTGCGTGGACTCCGCCAGCGTCAGCGCACTGGCTGTTTGTCTTGATGTGGAAGGAACCATTCTCAGATGTTCGTCTCAGTGGGGGAGAGCGGAGCCGCAAACATCATTTGCATCACCGGGAAGCTATTTTCCTCCCCATCACATTGCATGTCACAGCAAATGTTGAAATGAGGAGAGAAACATCAAGCCAAGTCAATTATGAAAGCAGCATCCACACACCCATGTGGCCAATCAGAAACTGAATTTAGCATATTTTCTCCGCACGCGTTTTGCCTCGACCTACTTCATCAATTTACCCCCTTTTGACTCCAATGGTATTCAATAAGGAGCCGATAAGGAGCGTCTTTTTTTTTTTTTTTTGCTCTGTCTCTTTCCAGCTTTAGTGAAACGCATCCCCATGTAGCCTAATAGAGAGTGCATGGATTCCCCCACTGTAGCAGCCTCTCATTTTATTTTGAAATTGACTTCTGTCTGTTGTGCTGTTATTAATGGCTTTCTGTGTTTAGAGGAAGGCTTTAATCGCTTCATCAAACAGGTTGAAAGAGAGAGTCCATCTGCAGCACTGGCTTTGTTTACATCTTTATTTTGCATATGTGTGTGTGTGTGTGTGTTTTGGCCAGACATCTGTTTTTAAATGTCAGCCACACTTCGTCTAGAACATTTCTTCTACTTGCTTATAGATATTTGCACTGTTACACCGTCGGAGCATCGTTATAGCACAGACGACACAAAAAGTGATCCGGGCGAAGCTGCTCTCCGCCCCACGTGGAGGACGATGCTTTGGGGCGAAACTGTGGATCCAAATTGGTGTGGTGGCGTCACACGGTGTAGACAAAACACCCCGTGCTGTGTGTCTGGTGTTTGAAACCTCAAAGTGGCAGAGGGAAAGAGGAGCGTAAAGTTGTGGTTCAGATCAAGCTCTTGAGGTTTATTTGTGTGTGCCTGGTTAACCTCCGTTTGCTGGTGGAGGAGACGATGATACGAAGCGCTGAAAAGTCTGTGTGATCAATTTTTCATTGCCAAGCTAGCAACAGTGTGGTGCCTTTTTTTTTTTTTTTTTTTTCTTTTCCCACTCCGGCTAGGCTTGAAAAAGCAGGGAATAAGAAGTCACAATAGGCAAAGATTTGTTTTCATTCAGAGCGTTATCCTTGATTTTGACCTCGTCTCTGCCTCTCCTAACCGCCCTGCCGCTTTCGCATTAAAACACATGCATGAGTTCTCTCCTCCCTCCCCTCGCGCACGCTTTCCGTTTTTGTGCTGCTCAGTAGTCGCATAATGTGAATGATATTCCACAATGAGAGGCAGAAAAAGAGGAGGGATGAATGGATTAAAAAAAGCAGATGAGAGGGTGACACGAGGTAGTGTCAGGGCAAGGTCTGTTTGCCCTTGGTGCCTTTAAGAAGGCAGTCAGCAGGAAACAATCTGGTAGAATGCTTGTAATTCACCAGAGCGTACCTTATTGATGCTTCATGCCATTCACTTTTGGTGTCTTTGGGAGAACATCAACATGCAAGATACTGTATACCTGCAGTGCAATACCATACATACTTGAGCTGCTTTCTTGTGTCTTCCTGGGTTTAACAAGCTCTGCCTGCTCCCTCGGCAGTGATGGGGTGCGTTTGGAGTCGTCTGATAGGCCTCCTCGACGTGAAGTGGCTGCTGGCGCATCCTCTCCCAGCTTAATTGGCTGTACCTGCGGCAGGAGGGCAAGGTGTAATTGCGATAAGAGAAAACGCTGTGCTTGGCTGGTTTTAGTGCCCTTATCTATAATCTCCAGATTGATTATGGTTTTTCTGCCAGCCGTGCAAATTGTTCAACCCCATCAACTGCACTGGAAACCACCTTAACTCTGTCTTGGCCAAATCACAGTGCGCTTACATTTGGCTAGAATATATTCTGACCACTGATTTTAATCTCATCTCTGCTGGTTGTCTGTTTTTTTTTTCCCCTCCTGCTCAAGGCATTAGGCATTTATTTTAGAGAGTGAGGCGTACGGCGTAACATCTCATATACCAAATAAATCTATTTTCTGTCAAATTAACAAGGCTGTATCTCCTCACAACAGGCCTGAGTGATTAAATGATATGCGCTGGCGATAGGCACTTTGTCAATAGCAATAACAAAATTGTTCGATAGAATGTTTTACTTAATTGAATTACATGCAGACTGCCATGATGCAGCGCTCCCTCCCAGGCTCATAACAGCCTCCTTTAATGGAGCACGCTGTGAGTGACATGCAAGCAGCCATGTGGTTAAAGCTGCAGTAGGCAGAAACTTGGAAAAGGCAAGAAAAAGAAAAGCCACAATTTGAAAAATATACATTCTTCTCTGTTGTAAGCCCCTCCCACAACATGAGCAGACACTTCCAACAAGCAAGGGCTGTCAATCTAATCGTCAATATTCATTAACCCTACTGTCTTCTGTCATGGGCTAGCTTTTCTAAAAAAAATGGAGCCAGGAATAGGTGCAGGAGTCTACTTTCCTCTTAAACCACTTGAATAACAAAAAGGTTACCACAGAATTCTCATCCCTTCACCCCTCCAACACTCTATACATGACGTTTGTGCAGGTCTCCCAAGTCATGCATGTCCACCACTGCTTGCGAATCTCTTTGTCCATGTCTGCACCAAAAGACGTTTCCTAGTTGAGACTGCTGGCATATGGGAACTGGCGTTTTCCTTTATGAGAAAGGTTCCCCTACACACCTCTAGGTCTGGTCCTCACTCCCAACCAGATGCCCCCACTTAAGCCTCCAGGGGTGATAGACTTGATGTCTGAGTGTGTGTGGAGGCTGGTGCAGGTTCCCTATGGAGCAACACCCAGCGCTGGCCCACCACTTAGACCCTTAACTTCAGCACAATGGGCCTGCTTCGCCTTGGCTGACAGATTTTGCAATGAATTTATGTATTTCAAGAGTTTATTTGAACAACATTGATTACAAGTAATGTTGGTCAGTTTCCCTTAAAACTGATTTGACTTGCTTTCTTTATTTAATGTATATCAAGGTGAGATCATCACTTTATTCTGAAGTAACTTTTAGCCTGGACTCCTCGTCCAAGTTGACTGGATGATCAGAGAAAAGCCCAAACCAGAAGACATTCGTTCACCAATATGGCGCTTTATATAAGATGTTTTTGTGTTCATTTATTTGTGTTTTTAACTGAAACTAAAATCCCTAAAAGCAAATATAGTTTTCTTCCTCTAGCTGAAAAATCAAGATCTTTGAATCTGTAAATCCCGTTTTATTGAGCAGTTTGTGTGCAAAAAGATGTGCATCTCTTGCTTATTGGACTGGAATTGCTTCCAAAATATAAGTGATGTCACAAATTGCACATGCATGTAAGTCTTCAAATGAGTTTTAAAGCAAACTACAAATAAAAGCCTCACTGTTCACATATTATTCTGAACGGAAAACGGAGAAAAACACCATAAATTAAAAGACATATTTTTGAATGTCTTCTTCTCCAACTCTGGGCTAGACCGCAAACAAACCTACTTCCCAAATGTCAACCACAGTTTGGACTGTAGCCTATATTTTCTAATGTTTCTCGTGGAAAGTCACTACGTCTGCCACAGATGCATCCATTGACTTTATGTACAGTCTCCTTCCCTACTACCCTCCCCCTCTTATTTTTCACTGGTTTTGAGTAGCGGTTGGGGCTGAAAGAGCAGCTAATGGGCTGCAAAATGTCTCCAAAGCTAGAGCAACAACAGAAGCTAATGTCTCAAAGCCCTTCTGAAACAACACAAACAGTGTAGAGCCCTGACAGTGCAAAGAGAAAGGGGGGGGAAGTGGGGAGGCATCCCTGGTTTCCTCTAATGTGTCAGCGAAGCCATTTTTGTCAGCCTAATTGTAGTGAAGCTTTTCTAGTGGCCTTGGTGAAATGGCGTAATTGCCTGCTGGAATGGCCCGGACTGCACTGTTGGCTGCACACTGTAGGGTTTTCCTTTTGCCGTGTAATGCAAGATCCTGGACGTAGCTCAACGGTGCTCTGACATTTGCTGTTTCAATCTTTTAGCTGCAGAGCACTATGCTTAGTAGGGTAAATTCAAGGCTCAGTGGTATTGACAGGCCAGTGTGAAATATTGCAGTTGGCAATTTTAGCGAGACAAGTTGATTTACCTGCGCGCAACCTGAGAGCCGTTGCTTAGAGGGTGTCGATTCACAGCTTTCCTTATTGGCGCTAATTAGAACATGTGTTTATTTAAAGAGTGCCGTACTTATTAATGTAAGCATTTATGTGTTTAATTGTACAAAAGGAGGCATTCAAGACGCGTGTTGATACCCTTTGCATTGCCATGCCAAGGAAAAGGCTGAGCTGAATGCAATTCTTGATCATTCGCAAGTATTTTCTCTAAAACGTCATGAAGCGTGCAGCCCCTTCTGCTGCTCTTCCCCCTCAGTACCAATTAAAGCTGTTTTTCTGCAGCAGATCTTGAGCTGATGAAGACAGCCACTAAGCGCTCTTGAAGTAAAGTCACACAGGGCCTGTATGGCAGATGGTTTGTGCAAGAGTATGTGCAAAGAGAGAAAGCAGCAAAGAAGGAAACAAACAAGCATAAAAATGGCAGCCTGTCTCCAGTGAGAAGCTCCTATTTTCTACCCAATTTAAGACATACCATTTCCAAATTTTTCAAACTTTTCCTCAAAAATGCTGTCAAACCTGCTGGAGACCAGGGAAAACATAAGATCTTGTTCTGCCGAGAATTTTTGCACGCCATCTTCCAAAAACTATCGAGACAACTCAAGTATTTCACAGTCAGAAAAAGAAGGGAAGAAAAAAAAAAAAGAAACTGCTGGGAGCTGCTTGATCTCGTGGCTTTGACCAGCTCTCCCAGCTGAATGGAAACAAGCTTTGCTCCGGCCTTTTGCTACAAAGGCTGAGACGCAGAGAGTCAAGGCACAGAGGACGATGCCTAATGGCTACAAGTCCGGCTTTCCCCAGTGGATTACATGTTTCAAACAGATAAGGCTTGATCAGTATTTTTTCTAGAGAAAAATCCTCTTTTTGTGATGCAGATGAAAGCAGACAGGAAGCTTGCTAGAACCAATGAGGTCTAAAGGCTATGTGCTGAGGTTCCGAGCATACAAACGAAGAAACAGAGATCACACACAATGCTTTTCTTCAGGGTCAGACTTCTTTACCGTGCAGCGCGTTCCACCTGTTTCTGTTGGAAGAGCAGTGCTGCAAAACTTTATGTTTTTTTCCCCTTATTTATCTTTTTTTTTTTTCTTTAAATCAAGCTTTTGGAGCCATTTCCATCTCTGCACCTGCTTACGTCTCCAAACGGCGCCTTTATTAATGTCTGCCGTCGCGTATACTTGACCAATTAGTTCACACTTCATTTTAACACCCAGACTGAGACTAATGAAGCCACATTTCCTGGGGTTAATTATACCAACATTATGTGATATTATGAGGAACAGGAAATGGCAAAGCACACTTTAGTATCTCTCCCTTTCATCATCACCTCCTGCTGTGGGAGACTTTCCCCTCGCCTGCTCTCCCTCCATCCCTTTATATATCTCTCGCCTCTCTCCTGAGCTCGGCACTTTCAGGCACATCCTCCCCTTCTCTCAGTGTCGGAGCTGGATGACACAGTAGCATTAAGAGCCTGCGAGACAAGGCGGGTCCGGCCAAATCCCTATACAAATTAGAGTGTAGAGACCATTATTAAAGCCAATTGCCACTGCCTGCTACCAACAGTTAAATTACAATGTCTCTCGAACAAAAAAAAAGCGAGCAGTTTTTATTACCCCCCTTTTTTCCCTCCCTGACTGAGCTGCGCGGTGGAGCGAGTGCAGCTTTGGAACTGTGTCATTCCTCAAGATCTGGGGTGGAATTATAATGTACTATGGAGCTGACATTCCAATGAGCCCTGGACCTCAAAGAGGCGCGCTCGTGATTGGCACCCAGGTTTGCGCAAAGAGCATTAAGTTTCTTCGTTTTGGAAAAAATAAAAGGCCTGATATTTTGCTACATGTTTCACCTCAGACGCTTTAGCTTCTCAAAGGCGCGCAAAATACTCAAGTTTGCTTTCATGTGAAGTACACTGAGGCGATTTCTGTGGCTGGCTTTTAACTCTTGCATTTGGCGCTTTTCTCTGTCAAATGGGTATTTGAGCAGGAACGATTTGCCTGTCAATCATAACTACCTCTCAGTATTCCTTACACGCACAGATTACTTTGCTACTTTGAGGATGTACTGAATTTGTGCATGTGTGTGTGTGCATGCTACATTAATGTTTGTGTGTGTGTAGGAAGGTGTGTGTGCATGTCTGTATGCATGCTAGACATTTTATGTGGTAAATACTAATCTGTCACTTCTATAAGATTACTGCTGGAGCTGACTTCATGCGGCGCATGTCAACATCCCGGCAGACAGAACCTGCTGAGTTCCTGTTTCTTTGACGTTTATTCTGACTGCACTTCCCTCTATGTTACCAAATTACTTTAATCGACCCTAACTTGACACATTAATATCATTTAAACTCTTTCTGACTCACTTCTGCACTGCTGTACTGGATTTTTCCCATTTAGTTGGATATTTGGTATGTAGAGCACATCCAGTCTCGCTGGGCCTTTTTCCATTAATGACATAACACTGTTGTGTAATTATTGCTCATCTGCACTTGAAAGTAGATACCATTAAAAGCTGCAGAATTCATCAGCGCTATTGCTGCAGTTAAGCACATTCAAGGTATTTTGTTAACATGTACAGACGGGGACCTTAAGGTTCTGAATATATCATTACTAAACGTTTAGTTAATGCACATAAACTCCCTTTTTGTTAAAATAGGGAGGCCACCACACACAAGATGTTCCTCTTTTAATCTTGAGGGTGTAGACACTGAAATAGCTCCAGGACTACAACGTAATGTAATACAAAGTACTACCACTTTTTTTTTTTTTTTTTTACAGAGACAGAGGGAAAACTGTGAAACACTCTGTAAAGTATTCTCCTCGGAAATGGAAAATGAAACCAGTGTTTCCTGTGAAGTATGAAGAGGCGTATTTTTCTCACCTATGACAAACTCTAATTTCCTTTGCTCCCTAGTCACATAACTGTCAGAAACACTTTGCTGTTATAGTTTTCTGCCTCATCATCCGAAGAAGCACATTTACTATCAACTATGAGCGAGACGCCCAGAGCGGCATATGGCCACTTATATTTTATGCATAAACGAATTTAATCTGAGGTTCTGTTACTGTGAATCCTCAGAGAGTCATGTCATCCATTTTTTAGATTTATTTTAGCTACATGTAAATTTTTCCATTTTGCTGGCTATGTGTACACAGTAAGTTCAGTTTCAGCTCCTTTAACGCTGATGCGATATAAAGCCGTTAACCATGTGGCTCAATGAGTGACAGTGTGACTGCTGTGATCCCCAGACTTTTCATCCAGCGCCACAAGGCTGACATTAGTGGATTTGGGTCAGATGTCTTGACAACTGTTTGATGGATTGCTGTGATATTTGTTATAGACGTTCATGCCTCCCTCAGGATAACTGCTTTTAAGATTCCTTGACTTTTTGCTCTAGTGTGTCATACTTCGAATACATGTAATAGCCTCATCTGTGTGTCACGTTTAGTGCAAATGTTAGACATGCTAAATTTAAATTGATAAAGCAACTAAACGTCAGCGTTAGAGTTAATGAACATCCTGTAATTAGCATTAGGCTCCAGCCACCACTCTGTATATCAAATATTCTTTTTGTTGCTTTAATACTGCACCCGTTGCATGGATCTTATCTTCCTTCTTTTACTAATAGTAAAGTTAAATTGTATCTTTGTTTGCAAGTGAATACTTCAAGTACGCACTGGGTAGTTGCTGGTTTATTTACTATTCTCAAACTGGAGGCAAAGCTTGTTGGTGCAGAATTTAATTTGTACGGTCCATTAGGTGATTAAATGTTTTTTTTTGTTTTTTTTTTTAAATTAAACTTCCTTTAGCATCCTTAAACGATGTCAGATTATATGCTGGAATAATGAAAAGTTTAGCAATGAAACAAGTTATCATCAGTAACCTCTTGCTGGTGGTAGCTTGGCTGTCTCGCCCCATACGCTTTTTTCAGGACCCCTCGCTTTTTAATGCACTTAAAAACCCCTTTGGTATCATTTTTAACATGCAGACTAGTCCAGTAAACTTCTGTAGAGCTCCCTCAGTGTCTGAAATAGATATAAGACCGTATAGCTGAATGTTCTCTGTTTCTTAGGGTTGAATCATATATTAGATGGAGCCAGACTTGTCACTCTGGTAAACAAAAAAAATGGGGGGGATGCTTGTTGCAAATGGGAGAAATGTATCTTCTAACGTGTGATTAATACTGTGAAAGGCTGTAATTTAACCCGAGCTATGATCTTTTCCTAAACCCCAAGAAACAGCGACTGAAAATGGAAATAATAGGTTGGTTCTATGGCGTCACTACTATGCCGGTCTTTATAAGGCAAGATGTTGCACTAACCTGCGTGTTTAAAAAATAAGGCAAAAAGGATTCCAAGTGCAATAAAAACTAATGCCAGTAAACTCCTGACCATGCGCTGGGAGTGAAAATGTGATGGTGTTAACGTTTCATAGGTTAGATTTCTCTTCTAAATATCATCCGATATTTGTGACTCACCCGGAATGACCCCGTTTTGACCTTTCATTGTCTTCCATCATCGTTTTCCATGCCCTATCATATTAATGCTCGGATGCATTTTGAATTGATTGAACTGTTCCGCCCCCTGATATTTTTCATTTTGGAGCTAGAGGAAAGACAGCATATTACCGGCTCAACCTTTCCAAACAGCACCTGTACAAACTGTTTTTCTTCACCCCACTCCTGCAGCTCCATCACCATCGCTCTCACCCACTCTGTAGATTAGCTGTGCGCTGTGCTGGTGGAAGAATGAGGCCAGCTAGAATCAAACATTAATCAGCTGCTGTTTTATAAGACAGAGGGAGCGCCTGCACTCGCCGGGTCCCCCCCTCCTTCATGCCCTTAGCCTGCCCTACCACCGAATGTTAATGTGACTGCCATTACTCATTTATGAGCTGCACACTGCTCGCTGCCCAGAGCCTGGTGTCCGGGTCCAGGCTGGCATGGTGGGCACACTGCAGGTGGACAGCTGTGCCAGGGCATTCAGCGGTAGCAAGGCCAGGTCTGTTTTTAAAAAGAACATGGTCTAGAAGGAAGGGCTTTTGGGTGGGCCGTGCTGTTTACCTGCCAGCAATGGCAGTAAAAGAGGTAGGCAGTTGTGAAAGTGGTGTCATATTTACAGCAGGTAGTACACGAAGTAAGAAAACACAATTAGAAAAACAACACTGTCATCCAAACTGAGAGGATCGCTCACTCACATAAGACCAAATGCAAGCTGTCCAATTTTTATTCAGTAAATGGGCAATATGATATGATGTGTTCACATTTTGACTGTTGTAATTGGACATAAATCTCGGTAAATTGCCTCCGTGGTGAGACTAAGTACCTCGATATGTGCAGACAGGCAGCTTTGAACAGTTAGAGCTGAGTGGTTGTTCTTGGTATCCAGGACAAAGAGCGCAGCAGGAGCCATTCTTATTCGTAGTATAGTGACATCAATAAAGAAGCGAGCCTGCGCAGTGAGACGCGCAGACACTTTCTGCAAGAGTGTGAAGAGTTGTTTTAAGTGTCAGGTTGTGAAAGCAGAAATTAATGATGGAGGGAAGCGCGGGCTGCATGCAAGTATCGGGACCTGATATGGTAATAGATGTGTGCAAATGGAGACAGAGGATGAAGACAAAGGATGGGAAATACAGCGTCGCATCAGCAGGCTGGTATTTTCTTGTGGTGCAAACTGACTGTACTGTTTCGGTATCTTGGTGGTTCGCTGTGCACCGCAGCAGTGGGAAGAGTGGCGCAGGTGGGAAGGTCAGTCCAGTGGTGCACTGCAATTTTAGTACGAAGAACGGTCAAGTTGTGCAAGGTCCTGTGGTCCACCTTCTTAAAGCAGGTCAACTGCCGAACACATTAATATTTGGACACTTTATTAAGTGAAGACACACCTCTCTGAAATGTTTTGCTCATCTTTGAATAATTATTGCATGTTTTTCAACAAGAATTATTCCAATCAATATTGTCATTGACATCAGCCAGACAGAATAAACATTCATGACTTATTCTTACCAGCTCAACATTCCACCACACGGGTAGTTTGCATTGAAGGCCTTTCCTCTCCTCTCTTTCATCTCTGTACAGTCTTGTGAAGGCAGCAGCTATCTGTTGTGATGTAGCCCACTGCCATACCACACTTACACAAGGCAAAGATGCTGGTTGAGTTTTGTGTGCTGCACAATAACCACAGAAACCCCCGTGCTTGGCTGTTTGAATCTATTTGTGTGGCAGGTTTTCTGTTACCTCTGTGCTCCTCTGAGCTTGTGTGCAGCAGCAACACCAAAGGTGTTGCTTAGTGTGAAGTGGCTGATGATTCAGGATCCCACAGATTGTCACGCGATCCAGTCTCCCAGATTGCTTTGCTCTTTGCCTCACCTTTTCCCCAATGGCAGTACCGCTTCAATAGAACCGAGTGCATGCAGTCCAGAAGCCGTTCACTGTTTCCATGCATGTTTAATGCCTGTACTAGAATTACTACTCTCCACTACATGTCAGCATTTTTGCGTTACTGTTACAGTTTACTTAGCTTCATATAAATGGCTTCCTTCTTGCACACAAAGGGCAGCTTTGAACAGTGTTTTTACGTGCTGAATATTTTAAATATAATCAACCAACAGTGGTGTAGCTCAGCCTATAACCGTCACTGCTGCACATGAGGAAAGAGCTTACAAACAGAGTTTCATATTTATTTTAAGAAAACTTGCCCAAGGAGGATGTCTTCTCCTTCATCCCTCTTCTTGCCTATGGAACCTCATGAATTTGTGGCCTTGGGGGCTTTCTCAGCATGCAGCAGAAACAGGAAGTGTGCAGCCTGTGGCTAAAAGGTAGATACTTCTCCAAGAGTGTTACATAGCGCACATACACACATGTATGCTTTTCTCCTATGGGAGTGCTAATCCCCAAGAGATGAAAGGAGACTCCCACTGCTCTCTGATCCCTATGTCCTGCTGCGGCGCTTCATTTGTTGCCTGGTGGAGAGAGACAGGTCCAGTTGATGCTCCCACACACAGTGTCCTTGACCGGAGCACACATGTGACTCAGGCCAAGCCCCCATGCTGATCCAGAGAGTTCCCTATTAGAAATCAATTCCTGTTTGACGCCCCTTTCATTTAGGTTCTCTTTGTGGTGGGTCTCTATCATGATGGAGAAAGGAAGAAAAAAGAGAGACAAAGAGAGAGAAGGAGCGGGAGCGTGTATGCATACTGAAGACCCCTTTACACCTTCCTGAGTCATGGAGTTTCCTCATGGGAAGCCAGGCGTTAATGCTAGATTAACTATCTCCTCTTCATTATAGGAAACAGAGTCCTCTGTTCAACCTTGATGCTTTG
The DNA here is from genome assembly GCF_000690725.1 of Stegastes partitus. Taxonomy (NCBI): domain Eukaryota; kingdom Metazoa; phylum Chordata; class Actinopteri; family Pomacentridae; genus Stegastes; species Stegastes partitus. The sequence goes on along the minus strand of NW_007579095.1, from coordinate 126,009 downwards.
AAGTGGTGTAAAAGTTCACTCAGAGTCCATTGACCATGTCTGCATTTATCTGTGTGTGTGTGTGTGTGTGTGTGTGTGTGTTTGCACTCTTAAACCTGATGCCTGTATGAGTACATGTACAGACCGTTTTATAGCTTTGGACGACTACAAAGAGAATGGTGAAATAAATGCACTTCATCGTACTGAAATAGAGGAAGAAAGGAGTATTTTTCGTCGCATAAACCTGCATCAACTTCCATGAGAATAATTTCAGTAACAGCTCCCACCCAGGTGCATCCTTGACCATACTGAGAGCTGCTGCCGCTGCTGACGGATGTAGGTCTTTGTGGTAGTCCTCCTCAATGTCATGAATTTTAAAGAACAGATAATAAACTCCAAGGGCCCTTATTCAGCACAACAGCACTTAATAAGGAAATTGCCAACCTATGTCCTCTACATTTAATCACAAATACAGTCCAGATGATTATCTCGAATTCTGATTATATCCTTAATTCTCTGCTCGACTGCCAGGCTAAATGGGAATCTGTGTTCAGAGAAAGAAAATAAAAGAATCAGCAGTAAGGGACTGCTCAAGGTGTCTTTTGCAAAGGTCTCTGTTCTTTCCTGCACCTGAAGTGCTTCTATAGCCCACCTGGTTTTTTTAGAGCTTGAGGTGCATAAAATCTTATAGCACCATTTTTTATATGTGAGCACTTAAAGCCAGGAAAACAGATGAATAGTGTGAGGAGAGTGAAAAGACTTTGGTCTGTGTTGTGAGCTTCCATTTTGTGAAACTGTCAACGCATGATAAGAAATTAACCTCAGCTCATTACAATGTTTGTTAGCACCTGCACACCCTACACCTAATGTGGTATACCACATTAAATGTGAAAGCGATGCTGTAGCTGCAGTAAGCGAACAAGCAGCCTCTGCTTTTGTCAACATGTTTACAGACACCGAGCCTAGTTTGGAGGGAAATGAGCTGTAGTGAAATAAGTTTCTATTATGAGCTTTTTTTTCCTCCATGTTGTTGATCTTAGTACAACATTTAGGGAAATATGTTTTACCGCTTTCGTTGCAACAGTTAAATGAGTAGATCGTTGCTCCTCTCACGTCTGTTTGGTAAGCACAAACCTGCATGCACACTGAAAAGAGGTCAGCTGGTTTTGCTCTGTTCAAAGGCAACACAATCTTTTAAGAAACAACATTTTTATATTTACACATTGTTTTTTGTACAGGTTGGACACATGAGGAGTAAGATGACTACTGGCTTCAGATAGTGATTTGCATTTTTGTTTTTTATCTCACGTTAAAAAAAAAGAAGGAAATTTTCCAAAATTTTAAACTATTCCTTTTTGCCAAGTGCATGCACAGCACCAACACCTCAGTGGTAGACAAGAAAAGCTTTGCAAAAGGCACGGGACTTAGGGAAAAGGCTGCAAGGTGGCTCTGTGGTTAGCACTGTTGCCTCGCATCAAGAAGGTTGCCGGTTCTCGTCCCAGTGGGGACACCGGAATCTTTCTGCATGGAGTTTGCATGTTCTCCCCCGTGCAGCGTGGGTTCTCTCCGGGTTCTCCGGCTTCCTCCCACACAGTCCAAAAACATGTTGAGGTTAATTGGTGATTGTAAATTGTCCATAGGTGTGAATGTGAGGATTAAGCGGTGTATAGATAATGGATGGATGGATGTCAATTATGGGCGTCCCAGTCGCTCAACTAGATAAGATGGCAACCCATATACAGGGGCTGTAGTCCCCGACGCAGCGGTCGTGGGTTCGACTCCCACCCATGGCCACTCACTGCAGGTCTTTCCCCATTCTTCTCTCCCTTTCCTGTCTCTCTCCACTGTTGTGCTCATGTCGGCAAAAAGCCCATAGAAGAAAATCATTTTTAAGATGTCACTTATCACCATTAATCTGACAACAATAATTTGGTATTAGAAGGTGCTTCCCAGAGCAAAACCAGTCTACTGGTACTAGAGCGACCAGCTAATCCAACAGCTTGCAGCCTAGTTTAAAAACTTGCATCCCATTCTGTTGAGTAGGTTGGCCCCACTCTGGCACCTCCGGTTTCACCTTAGCGGAGCACATTGCGCTGTTCTTCAACCTGCTGCTAAAACAGGTGGCGCACGGTCTCCCTGCAAAAGGACACCTTTGCGAGCTCATAAATAACAATGGTGAATGTTAGGGCCGTGTAGAACACATGGGGGTCACCTCCGCACAAGTAGGGCATGTGTTGTCCGTGGAGGATTGGGGCGCATCCTCCCCTCCGTCTATCCAGAAGTGGCTACCATCAGCAGGTTTAGAGCAGGAAGCGCCTGGTTAATATTTAGGACGAAGCACACTGAACATTAGTTTTCCCCCAGGCTCTGCTTTCCTCTCCCTCTCTGGTGCCAGCTATGCGACAGGTGTCTTTTCAGCCCTGGATGTGATAAATGAAAGGCTGTTTGTCTGAAGCAGAAAATAAAATACACCCTGTAGGGCAACAAATAAAAACAGGGCTCCTAGACATCTTGAAGTGGATTAATCAGACTGTTAAAGCTGCTCTCCTGAGACATAGTCTGTATGGCAATTCATTAAAAAACAACTCCTCTCTTAGTCAGTCATTACCATCAAGTACCATAATACCACCTACCACGACACATTTTGCCTTTGCTTCATTGCACCTTTATTCATTTTTTTTTTTTTAACGAATCCTGTTGATGATTTGTTAAAACTCTTCATTTTAATCAACAAGTTCTTCTGTGAATCCTCTCGACTGATGCACTTCATTAAGGTGACATTTCGCCTTGACACATTACGTGGCTTTTGCTTTCGCTGTCGTCTCAACACATGGAAATGTTACTTAACCTCATTACGCAACTGTGTGTTTTTGTCATCATTACTGTTGGAGTTAATGATGCTGAGAGAGAAGGGCACCGCTCTTGTGTGGCTGGAGACATGGAAGACACGTACCTGCCTTCTCCTGAGACATTCATTAAGCAGCACAGTGTTCACATCACATCACATCACTACGTGGGTCCGCTAAGGGCTACATTAACCGCTTATTTATATTTCATTGCATGCACATGTAAGTATTTGCCTTGAGGGGCTCAAAAGCATGCCTAAACAGCCTCGGCAAAGAGATAAAAATGAGCACAATCCTAGCAGGGATCTGGTGGTTCTGAGCTGGAATAGGATTAAGCAGTGACCCAAACTTTTTTTTTGGCTCTCCCTGGTTCACCTGAGAACATCTAGCAGACACCATCATACTGCTATAAATAAAATAATGACTCATTTCAGAGTTTGGCTCATTATGCTATACAATATTACATATAATGATAATAGTTGCTTCCTGTAAAAGTGCTCTCAAGGCTAATGTTAATTGCATATTATTGATATAGTACATTTTGCACTGCATTTCCGTAAAAAGTAATGCAAATGATTATCTAATTCATCGGCGCTCTTTGTCTTATAGAAATTGCAAAATAACAGTCATTAAAAAGATGTTTTGGAAGTGCTTTTTCACTTTGAGACCACACATTACTGTGCAGTCATATGCACACACATACAAACATACCTCCTTATCCTGTCCACCCACACACAAAATCACCTGGTAGAACAGAGTGACCTCGTTCTGCCAGAACCCTTCAGTCATCCTCAGTGCTCACACACTCACACGCATGCACAGACACAAACACGCATACAATACACACACACACGCTCGCTTGCCTCTCCCTCAGCCGTGTTGAATGCAGCCTCCCAGTGAGCCGGCTCCCTCAGCAGCACCGTTTGGTGATTAGCGCAGCACCGCCACGCGCACACTTCAAGGTTAGCTGGGATCACACAACCTACAGCGTCCTATACTGGTCTGATGAGCGACCTATTACCCAGAGACTGCAGCAACTGATGATCCCGTCATTGAGAAGTTAAAATGAGGTATTTTCAGGACACCCAATGTTTGCTGAGGGCTCTGACAGCCTGTATTTTGGCTGACTGAAAATCTTTGTCTGAGCTTGTCAGGAGATTTTGAGATGAATTTATGATTATAACATGTCAACAAGAAAATTGCATGATTGTGCATCAGTCGTCGTCCATTATTCCTCTTATTGTAAACATGCCAACACAAACATGCTTGTGGACGAAAACCGAGTTGTTCCACAATGAAAAAGAAACGTCAGACGTGTTTTCCAAATATGGAATATACTATATATATATTCTAATTTACAGAGACAAACACAGTGTGTACAGTATGACATCTACTGTCCATGAAAACATCCTCATTGCCATTTTAAGTAAAAGAAGCAAGAACAACACTAGAAATGAGCGTGAGCCTGCTTTTACTGAAGTAATAACGATTCTGCTGTTTACCAGTTGTTCATTTAAAACCAAATGTGCCTCTTTTCTCTTTCAAGGGCACTTCCATCACAGACAATGTGAGACATAGTTTCTTTATTATGAAAATAAAAACTGAAAATGTTTTCATGTCTTAATACACATTTCAATGAGAAATAACACTTTGTGTTCAGGTTATTGCTGCTGATTCTGGGGAATCACTGCTTTTCACTTTCAGCAGTTTTTCCATGTTCCAGGCTTTTTGCTAACCATCCAAACTCCATCCGGGGCAGCGTCACGTCACATTACACATTACGAGTCTGACAGTCATAACCGAGCACATGCTGGCGCTCTGTGAAGAACAGTAAAGTATAAAATGGTCGTACGGTATAAACTTAGGCTGCGGTAAATATGCAAAACTGCAATAACTCTTGAGCAAATTTGGTGATGATAAAAGATTATTTATCCGCCACAACTTTAAAACCACTCACAGGTAAAGTTGATCATGTTGTTACAATGCAGAGTTTTGCTGGTAAACGTTGAGTCCTGGTTAGTTTGACATGTGCCACCCAAATACTTTACTTGGGGGGAGGCGGGCGTGTGCATGGAGGGCGGCACACCCACACTTTCCTAAGTAAACGATTAAATAGTAGCATTGGGTTCTACTACAAATATAATTACCCTAAAATACCAAGTACTTTGTAGTAAGCCAAAATTTCAGTCTAACAGTTATCTAAATGTTGGGTACAGAAAAGGAAATAAAGTTCCATTTCATGCAGTGTCATGTTGGTGGTGTCTGTTTGCCTCTCTGTATAACTACAGTAAAAGCTAGTTTGCAGCTATGAGCCAGCACGTCATCTAAAACCAGAGGTCTCTCTTCCACACTGAGGAATCTCAGATCTAGAAACGTAACGCTGGACTCGTACATGCTCATATTAACTTAATTGTTCATAGTTGGGTCTGCCAGATTGACAGCTTTACGGAGTTACCTTGAATGCATCAGTTGTGCAAAAAATTTGTGCAGAGGTGTTCGTGATATTTGTGAAACTCCGGATTGATTCTGTTTAGGAATTCAGCCAACTGCCTTCTCTGGAGACAAAAGTCAACATCTTTACTCTCGTGCATCTTTTGATTCAGAGAGAGAGGCCTGTGCAGCGAGAGAGGGAGGGAGGAGGATGTAGCTCTACAATGAAATAGGATTTTACCCATTTTCAATCGTAAAAAACAGAAAATCAATATGTGGCAGTCATTGCTGACATTGCGGCACGCTGCCACAAATAAATCAACGTAAGGAAAACTCTGGCATCGTTTTCTCAGGTGGATGAAAAAAAACAAACACATAAAAATGCTAAAATAGTTTGCCAAATATACTTTTGTGGCTGTTAATATACCTGGGCGGCCCGCCCAAGCAAAGTCTAAGTGTGGGAAACACTGCCAAGGATTTTAGGAAGGCTGTGGATGGTTTTGCAGGAATAAACAGCCATTTGAAGGTGAGACGTGCACGTTGTTCCAGCGTTTAATAAATATTGCAGATTTGTCAGGCTCTGAGAGTGACATGCATTTTTGCAGTCATTTCGTGATTCTACAAAGTTGGTACTAAACTAAAACAAACTGCTGCACACACAATGACACACACTCTAACAGACTGGATGTTGAAAACTAGGCTGCAAGGTGGCGCAGTTGGTTAGCACTGTTGCCTCGCAGCAAGAAGGTCACCGGTTTGCATCCTGGTGGGGGCACCGGAATCTTTCTGCATGTTCTCCCCGTGCAGCGTGGGTTCTCTCCAGGTTCTCCGGCTTCCTCCCACAAGGTCCAAAAGTATGTTGAGGTTAATTGGTGATTCTAAATTGTCCGTAGGTGTGAATGTGAGTGTGCTTGGTTGTCTGTCTCTAAGTGTAGCCCTGTGATAGACTGGTGACCTGTCCAGGGCATCAGCTGGGATAGACTCCAGCTCCCCCGCGACCCTAGTGAGGATTAAGCGGTGTATAGATAATGGATGGATGGATGTTAAAAACTGTAGCTAACTTTATAAGCAGGATCCAGCCTTTAATTGGATCACACCAGATGAGACACCAGATGAGACAACTGTCAAGACTGACTACGGTGCTTAAATTAGCTTTAGGTGTTTCCTAATTTTGTTCCAAATGCTCTGGTGACACCATTTGCATTCTTTTTGTTTGGACATAACCATAATTGTCCGACTCAGACACAAAAGATCTCCCTACATTAGTCTCTGTTATCTTCAACACCTACAGAAACAAATAAAAGCATGTACTCACTATTTTGTCTTTGACTTGGTACAGAAATGTTCATTCTCATGACATAGTGAGAGTCAATGCACATAGTGTTGTTATACATTGTGCCCTCCTGCTCGACTATAAAGTCAGAGTTTGTCCAGTTGCCCAGATTTGGACATCCGCTCACCGTTCTGTTGCCATTTGGTTGGACTTATTGACAACCACTTTTCTTGTGTTAAGTGTCTCTCTGTGTTGCTCCACCTTTTTGTATGGACCTAATCTTCTGCCTGAGCAAGCAAGAGTGCTGCTGTTACATGGATTACCACTCTTACAAACAACAAAGCTGAAAAAACTCTTAAGACTGCTCAGTTTGAAACGAAGGGATGTTCAAACTTCATCCAAAGCAGGGTTGATAAACTGCAGAGGACAGATTAAAAAAGGAAACAGGCGCTGCAGTAATAATATGCAATAACGCTCACATTCATACTATATTGGAGCGAAATCTTGCTTTAATGCAACACATCTGGCATATGTTTAGTGTTTGTCATTGTTAATTGTGCTCATGTGTGTATAATTGTGTGCTATGCATGAATAAATTCATCCCCAGCTGCTTTATTGCTAAAAATGTCCAAAGTAAAGTTGGAGGAAACCTAGACCCCTTAAAAGCAGAATGCTTTTAGAGCAATTTGACTTGAATAACAGCATCGTGGGCCGGAATAGGACTCAAAGAGTGAGGCTAAATGAGATTCCGTCTGACCAAGTTTGCTCCTTAAATGGTTTCCCAGAAGCATGTGTGCTCTCACCTGCGCTATTTATCCTCTGCACAAATATGTCAGAGCAAGTGTGCAAATAGAGCCAGCTTAAAATATGCAGATTACTCTGTTATTGTTTGTCGGCTCCAGGACAATGAGCCTCCAAAACAACACGGCCCAGTCAGTGAAGGCTTCGTCGGGCGCTCGGTGGCATTTTGTCTTCAGTTAAACACATATGAGACCAAAGACATGATAATTGATTAGACGGGCCTAAACACATGGAGTCACGTTCAAGTAAAGGTCAGACAGTGGAATGCGTGCAATTTACAAATCTGTTGGAACAGTTATTGGCTCAGAAATGAGCTGCGAAGCGAACTGTGAAGCTGTGAAAAATGGAGCACCAGCTTTTGTCGTGTTTGAGAAAACTGGTGATGACATCATACAATCATGCTTTTATGTTATCTATTTAAAGTTCACATTGCAGGAGATGCGATGTCGAGTAAATGAACTCAAACACATCATGCGACAACTTTTTTTCTGATTATTACAAAAAGAAAATTCACATGGTTTTCATTTTTAATAAATCTACAATAATCAATCTATCAACTCTCTGATAAAACATACTGCAAAAACAATGCATCAGTTGTATGGAAATATTATACCAGAAATCAGGACTCAGTGTCTTCCACTTGTTGCTGCTACACAATGCAACACAAATAATTTTTCTGACCGGTAAAGTCAGCACCACAAATAGCAGTTCAAGTCATGTGGTTAAAAAAAAAAGGTAAAAAGCTTGAATATCTGTCCTTAAAAAAAGTGAATCTTACTGAATCAGACGGTTAAATGGTCTTGTAGGCTGACTGGTGAGTCACAGCTTAAAGCAGCGTCCCCGTACACCTGCCTCTATTTTAACGGACAGCTCACACGCTTCACACACCGAGTTTCAACTTCCTCCTGGATTCAGGTTTATAGTCCCAAAATGCAGAACAAATCTATTTAAAAAATCACTTTGTTCCTGCAGCCGGGTGAACAAGTCATAGCAAAAAAATGATACAGAGGCATTCTTTATTTATTTATTTCTATATATTTTGGAGTTTTGGGGGGGATAGTCCTGGATGATTGAAACCCTGAGAACTTTGTAGCATGTTGTCTGTAGTCTGTGTGAGGATGGATGACTCATCTTCTGCAAATCAGCTCTACCTACAGGTAAATTTAGATAACCTGAACCTGAACCTGAAGTTTAGGCGCTACAGTTAAGCAGTTGTATTCTCTTTTGAGCCCCCTCTGTTTCTGCTCTGTATGTCTTTATATTTTAACAAGTTCCCACCAGCAAGTATGCAAATTTGCCCTCGGATGTACAAACAACTATCACTGACACCGATGCAATACTGAAAAAACTTTTAAAAAATTGTTGATTCACAGTTAAGCTTTGAAGCATCTTTTTCAGGGTTGCCGAATGCATTTATTGGTTCTTTTTTTCACAGTAGGCATCAGAGATAATGACATCTTTGGCAAATGTAAGTCACAGTGAGTCATTTGCGTGCTCATATTTAAATCGTGACTCTGAGAAACAGTGCAAATTTTTTTTTTTTGACTCAAATTCAACTCACGTGGTGTGTTTGCTTCACCTCCAGCTCTCACATGTCCCCCTGGGGCAGCTTTTGGCTTTCTCTTTTTTGGCTTCGCCCTGTGCAACGTTCGTATCTTTTTGCTGAGTGCATCGTGTAATTTCCCAGTGGTTAAAATGCCATCCAGAAAGATGAGTTAAATTACAGAGGAGTACAGTTGAATGTTTCACTCCCCACCTCCTCCTGTAATGTTAATCCTGTCTGAATGGGACCAAAGAAAGAAACTAAAGAGGAAAAAAAGCTGAAATTCTCTTCAGCTGAAGGAGATGACGTCACCGGCCGCTGAATGGGAGCTTGGCAGACTCTCACAGAATAATAATTAAGTACAACAGCAGCAACAGCAACAATACCAGCAATAATTGTTATTTATTTATTCAGTTTAGAGTGGAACTGTGGGCAAAGAGGGCAAAGTGGCAGTAACTTTAGATACTCTGCAAGTCCCTGTATGTTGTGCATAATAATCTGTGTGCATGTGTGTGTGTGTGTGTGTGTGTGTGTGTGTGTGTGTGTGTGTGTGTGTGCACCCGTGTTTTATGCATATATGCATGCTTGCGTTTGCGTGGCTGCACATTGTGTCACTGACACTTCCGTCATTTAGTTTTAAAAAACAGGAAAAGGTCCATTGACAAAAAGATGTTTCCACCACCAGTTACAATGTGGCACTTTGAGTGGAAATCAACAGAGCATTATGGTCTGTGTGGTGCAAAGCATGCTCAGCTTGGAATGTTAACAATTTCAGATTATTATTTTTTTTTTGACGAGTACTCTCTCAAGCTCTCTGCTGTCTGTGTTCTACAGTAACAGTCTTCCACAGTGTTTCATTCACTTAATATGCCACAGAACTTCAAGCCCTATTCAACTTGAAGAACTTACAATCGGGACTGTGTTGCTGCTCATTTAAAGTCATGAAGACTAGAAGCCTTCTAATCATATTTAGCTATCTAGTTATTTGTTAAGCATGTTTTTTGCCCACTTTACAATCCTCACACACTGATCAGTAAAATTCTATAGAAGGAAAATCCTCATTAAGATTGCTTTTTTTTCATACTACATACCATTTTACTCACTAGTAAATTGGAAGCAACTCACACATGAGCACGACTCGCCTCTTCATCCTTCTATTTTTTATCTGATCACAAGCTCCCCAGTGTCCTTACTAATTTCCACGCTTTCCCCTTTTCTCCTTTCTTTTCCTCCTCGTTCTTTTAATCTTCTCCTCATATCTCTTTTCCTTAATCCACCCTGTCTTTCTATGTCCTCTTTGCTCTTTTTTTTTTTTTTTCTTTCTCCGCTTTATTGTTGCTTCCAAAATGGTGCGCTGTACCACGCGGCCTGGAACGGTTTCTCGCGTTAATAACTGTGACCTATTAACTGACAGTGGCGTCTCAGGGGAAAAGCACTTGTCCTTAAATTATACATGATCACTCTCTCAATTTGTTCCTCTCTCGATGTCTCCCTCATTCATGGTGTTTTCCTCTTTATTTCTCTCACTCATCCTCCTGTATAAGGTCACAGATATCTTATTTTCAAAAGGTTATGCCAGAGACAAAACAATCGTAGGAATGATCTGACACATCTGTCCACGTTACATAATTATGTCAGGCTGGTGTGTTTCTTGTCATGTGAAACTTATTATTGGAAAGTATTTTGCGAAAGACGCTGGAAAGAAAAGGCCTGCAATTATTTTTATATTTCCATAACCTGCTAATGAGCACTGTGAACACTCCTACCAAAGTTAGACAGAAAACTGTAATGATTTTTTTTCCACAGAAGTTTTTCTTTTCTTTTCTTTTTTCTTTTTTTTGGGGGGTTTCATGTGATGATAGCTGTGTTTCCACAAAGTTTTTTATGTGCTTTTTAAAGTATTGCATTAGAAAAAGTTGATAGTAATGGCAAATTCTAAAAAGAAAAAAAAAAACCTTCCTCAGTTTTTCCCAAAAAGTTTTTAAGCTCGTTTGAGATGGTTTGTTTTGTTTGTTTGTTTGTTTTTTGTGTGACTTTTTTGGAAATCAGTTCATGTGCATAATCTGTCATGGAAACACCCGTTTCAAACAAGTTGTGCGGTAGTGAACGTTTAACTAACACCACTGATGGGCTGATTTTACTTCTAGAGACTCCAGGCAGCACGATGCCTGTTGACATGAAACATTCATTACAAGTCACCCAGATGAACAAAGCTCTTGGAGACTTTTCTCTATTTTTTTTTGTCACAGATAGCCAAGGTGACTGGTTTTGTTTCACCTTGTGACCTCTACTTCTCCCACTATCTTTATGACTACCATGTGTAGCGTACCTTCAACCGCCACCTTCTGATGACAAATCTGTTAATGGAGACAAGCGTAATTTGCTTTTATTTAATATTTTTTTGCAGTAGTTTCAAATTTAAATTTAAATTTGCTTAACAAATATGTTAAAACACGGCTAATTGCTTTATTTATGTGCATACTGCAGTTTCTTTTTACTATTCTGGACTGCTGTCTGTAAGCAGAATTACAATAATTATAATAAAGCTTTTATCTACTTGGTCTGAAACCTGCATTCTGATGGATTTGCTGAAATGAAGTGGCAGTGAAACAGTCACTGAATAGGAATACTAGGTTTTTTATTTATTTTTTTATTCTAACTGGCATGAAATAATAATGTAATTGGTGTTTGGTCCTTCTTGACTTTTACAAACTGAGCATATGTTCATACTTGGCAGGTTTGATTCAAATAAAACAGACTCTTGTGTGATTGCTCCGTTCGTGCAGCTATTTTGAACTGAAGTGTGAACGTTGCCATTCAAACGTTGAAACGCTGCCCCTGAAGAGATTGGTCGGAAATATCAAGGTAATGCGAACCAAAGACATCTAAATGAACCATTGTATGACATGATATAGGAGTTATCAATCAAATACAATTACGGTCAAGTAACTACTGTACCTGAATCATTGATTTCGAAGGACAGAATATTCAAACCTGGTTCCTATGAGCCATTTTCTGCTATTTCCTTCGAAGCACTGATTTCTTTAAGCTCGTACACAGATCCAACAAGTGCATTTAGCCAATCACGCATCACTATTTCGGAAGTTTGTTAAGTTCTGTCGCAAAATATACAATATAGAGCTGTCCAATCAGGTGGTGACCTTATGTACCGTCATTTCCAAACTACTTTTTTCACACGCTTTGAACACAGCGGCTTAAACAACATTTATTTATGGATTTTTACGAATTTCCCTCGAGGCGAAAGTGACATTGAGAAACGAAAGACAGACTGAGGAAGTGTGTGACGAAGTAACTCTGAGGCTGTTCAATTCCGACGACTTTGTTGGTTTTAGTGCGCAGGAGGAAGATGAAGATAGCGATCAATGACTTTTCCTGGTAGGCTGCTGCATTTTTAATCTTTTTAACCAGTCGTGTTGCAGGCGCTGTTTGGAAAAAAGCATTTACGATACAGCTGCAAGGTGGCGCAGTTGGTAGCACTGTTGCCTCGCAGCAAGAAGGTTGCCGGTTCGCGTCCCGGTGGGGGCACTGGAATCTTTCTGCGTGGAGTTTGCATGTTCTCCCCGTGCAGCGTGGGTTCTCTCCGGGTTCTCCGGCTTCCTCCCACACAGTCCAAAAACATGTTGAGGTTAATTGGTGATTGTAAATTGTCCGTAGGTGTGAATGTGAGTGTGCTTGGTTGTCTGTCTCTAAGTGTGGCCCTGCGATGGACTGGCGACCTGTCCAGGGTGTCCCCTGCCTTTGCCCTAAGTTGGCTGGGATAGGCTCCAGCCCCCCCGCGACCCTAGTGAGGATTAAGGGGTGTATAGATAATGGATGGATGGATTTACGATACGTATTTGTGTGTGTTCCTGGTATGTATTTAATTAAAAATAGAAAAAAATCTTTCTGTGTAACATCATTCTGTTTAAATATCTCATGTTACAACGCGGACACCTGCGACTTATAGACAAGTGTGGCCTATATGTGTACAAATTTGTATTTTTTCTAAAGTTAGTGGGTGCGGCTAATATTTAGGTGCGCTCAGTAGTTTGAAAATTACAGTATATGCCTTTAGTTTTGTATCTTTTCCTTCAAAGAGAATCAGGACTGAAATGTATAATTTCTGCTTCGGTCTGACTCAAGAGAACCAAACTGTGATCACGCCCTTAAGCGTAATAAAAGGTACCTTAAGGATGTTTTTTTTTTTTAACACTTGTTGCCCAAAACAGCAATAATTTTATGAATGAGACCACAAGGACGAGTTAACACGTATTCCTGCACAAATGAGCTTTGCAATGTGCCAACAAAGGAAAGGTAGAGAAACAACAAGCTAATAAAGGATCCTAACTGCAGGATTTGAAATATGAGAAAAACTGAATGTATCTTTTGTTTGTTTACAAGAAAACCCCACAGAGCACCTGGAAAGGTCAGCATATGTCCACACTCTGCAGGGTTGTGCTAAAGCACCATTGCATCAGGAAACACATTCCTCACACTCCAGTCGGTGCAGTGGGTGCTTCTCCCATCACCTCGCGTTGAATCTCAGCTCTATATATTGAACATGGACATATTTAAATTGTTACCCCACCAGCAGTTTAGCACACTCCAGTGCCACATTTCCATGCATATTCAATAATTTCTCTGCAAGTAAACATGGTTTTCAAAGATTTTATGTAAATCGGCTTCTCCTTTGCATTTGTGAAGGTCTTTAAAGCGCACGTCCCAGTAAATCGATAACACAGTTTCAACATACATCGCTGGCATGGAGGCATGATCTTTGATGTTGTGGTTTGTGTGGGCGTGTCTGCGCTGGGAATGAATGGAGCGGAGAAACGGCAATATCGCCTCAGACGTTTCTGTAGCAAAGGAATGTTCACGTTCGTTTTGTAAAGACTTATGCAAGACACAGTGCTCGATCAAACTCGACTGCTGGAAGCCATTTACACAAAAGCAGATGAAAGCCAATTTATGTCTAGGTAATTTTACTAGTTTTCACCAAAATCAATTTTAGCCTTTAGCTTCTGTGCATAAGCAGATTGTCACACACCCACTGATGATGCTATTCCTGGGTATTTTATTTGATTTCCCCACATTACAGAGAGCAGATCAGTCTGTCTCTCCACGATAACTTCCGTTCCTCGCTGAGAATGCATGTAGGAAGATTCATAAATCGTTTCTTTCTACTTTACAGAACTGCACCTGAAGACAGGCTTTTAATTTACCAATTTACATTTCCACCCTCACGATCATAGAATAGTCGCTAAAAGATTGTCAAAGATAGACAAGGGTGGTCAAAGTTAGTTTTCCTTCACAGGGTTCTGGGATATCCAGACTCAGCTCATTAAAAAGAGACAATTGAGGTAATTTTGTGCATCTAATCAGGGCACCTTCCATATGCCCCTCTGTGGAGGTATTCTGGGCACATGCAACTGGGAGGAGACCTCGGGGCAGACCCAGAGCATGTTGGAAGGATTATATATCCCATCTGGCTTGGGAACTCCTCTGGATCCCCCAGGAGGAGCTGGAGGTCATGGCTATGGAGAAGGACGTCTGCACTACTTTGCTTGGTCTGATGCCACCAAAACTCTGAGTCAAATGAGCAACACAACATGGATGGGCGGGTGGCTGGGTGGAGGAAAACATTCCAAACCTGGTCTTAATAAACAATGCTTGTTCCAAATCTGGGCTTTTCAGTAGACATGATGTAAATACTTAAAAAATAGGCTTTAAATGCTCATGTAAAGATTCTACAGGTGTTTGAATAAGACAACAAACAAAATGTGAAAGTCGCGAGTCAGACCCGAATGTAACGTTTTTCATGCTGATTGCTTTAAACACAACACGTGTGATAACAGCTTAACACATTAGCCACGCAAATTTAATAAGGTGATAATGTGTTAATAATGTGTTTTCAGCTACTTCACTTCCCCCCCAAGGGCCGCAGCATTAATTTGAGCAGATTTAAAGGCGTTCACAGGACACTCAATTGAGCTTGACATTTCGGAACATCTGAAACTAAACATCAGAAATGGAAGGAATTTTGAAATAGCTTCGTTTAAGTGCAGGCTGCTGTGCCCCTGAGAAACTTTCTGGACCTTAAAGCAGATATAATGTATGCCGGTGAAAGAATGTGAAATGGGTTGCTCTGAGGGATAAACCTGCAGAGAGTCATCTCCAGCATCTGCAGCTCCTCTTGGCTTTACACAAAATTTTTGAAAGTTGCAGTTCATTGCTTTAGTTGTCTGATCTGCAACAATACAGCCTCCAAAGTGTCATTCTAACTTCAAATGTAAGCGAAGGGAAACAAACAGTAATATTATTGCATGTTGTTTGGCTAAAGAGCGACTGTTTTATGTAGGGTACTCATCTATTCATATTGCATTTGAAAAAGATTTTCTGATAGAACTGCAAAGCATTGCTTTTATTGCAAAAACTCATCAAGCGTTTGAAAACGTAATAAAACATTAATCAACAGTCTGTAGTTAAATCACCTATGTTTAGTTTTAATCAACGAGACTTACAAAGTAGACATTGAATATAAAAATGTCACATATCCATAGATCTGTAGGCTGAATGCATTACATACCGTATGAAGGAACATCTGCACACACAGATGGCAGTTTATAATCGCAGATATATAATATTACTTTGCAGACTGCTGGTGAATTGATTCAGTCAAATGCAGCCGTGAATGTTGTGCTTGAATACAAGTTTTGTTTAAGTTCTTGTCAGTAGTTTAGCGTCGCCTCTTATTCCTGTTGCGCTCTGCCTCGGCAACACAAAGAGAACAGACTGTTGATAACCACAGAACTGTGCAGACAAACTATCATTTGTCTATATTTTTTCTGTGGGTTTATAAAGATGTCCTTATGCATTCACACTGACACAAATCCTTCCTCTGCTTTTCATCATTTGAAGAGGTGAAAAAGTTCCTCATGAGACAGCACCAACCGCATTATTCAGTTTCAGCATTTTTACAGCGAGAAAATGCTGCAGATATTCAAAGGTGTATTGTGGGAACTGGATAACTCGTTAAATTTACATTTCTGAGCTGTGTCTCTATCTGGTAAACATGTACACCAAGGAACTCTGCAGACAGGATGAGCCCTGCACTCACTACCAGTATTATGTGAATAGATTGTTTTTGTAAACCTGCTGAAGCCACTTGCAGCACAGCACACAGATGCATTCATTAAACAGTTCATGCTGGTTTATGTTGTGATATTCGACAAAACTTGAGTTGATGATATTTGATATAGAAAAATCATGACTATAAAATAAAAAAAGTGTGGATGACATTTGGATCACACGAATAACTTTGCCACAGACCTTTGAATAGATTCTCTTGCGTAGCATTTAACCTCGATTCCAGGAGTTGGTGTAGTACGTGATTGCTGAACAATGGCAAAATGAAATGAATATAGAACATCTTCTTTGCCCTGAATGCATCACGGCCTTGGTCAATAATACACACCAATTAGCGACGACGTCAAAACCCCCGACAGGTGAAATAAATAGCGCTCATTGTCTCGGTACAATGCCATGTTCTGCTGGTAAAATCTTGGCTCCTGGCATTCAATGTGGATGTTACTTTGAAATATACCACCCACACCTAAACGACGGTCCAGACAAAGCACACCGTCCGATGGCAGTGGCACTTTCAGACAGCAGCAGGACAAAGAGCCCCGCCGCACTACAAAAACTGATAAAAGAGCCCGAGGCGTTGACCCAGCTTCCAAACTAACCGGATCCAAATCTGATCGAACATCTGTGGGTTGCATCGAAACAAGCCTGTCCGCAGAGGCCCCAGCGACAACTACATTAATCCAAGGTTTATGCTGCCAACGTCCAGGTGCCAGACACCACAGGATACCTCCAGAGGTACAGTACCAATGTCCCACTGGGTCAAAGCTGCTTTTATGACACAAGGGGAACCTACAGAATATAAAGCCGGTGGTTTTAATGTGGTGGCTAATGGGTGTAGTTTATAATTGGCAGTGCTGGTGTTTACAAGAACCACCACTGATCATTAACTTACTGTACATGCTGACAGGCAGAGAAAGAACTTTCTGTGTCTTTCTACAAATCTTCTGCCACTGCCACATTTTCACCATGCTAGTGACGTGGATCCGGGGATGGCAGTATTCACTAGTCGCTCCACTATTTTGGTCAAAACTGACGTATCCCTACAACTACAGCAATGAAGTTCTGTACAGACGCATGCGTGATGGCAGCAAGTTACGGCATTGTAAATTTCCCTGATGAGCCATGAATAAAATTGGTCTTATCTTTCCTTTAGTCCTTCCTGCAGGTTGACGTGTTTGCATTCCAGTTACATATGTTCTCTCTTTTATGTAACCATGGAATTTCTTAGAGATGCTTATTGTCATTAGCGGGTATATCAGGCCTTTAGTGACAGGCAGGTTGAAGTTTTCTCAAGCAAAATCTCACCATTTACTGAGGGGATTGTCTCAACTGCCACGGCTGAAGGGATCGCCATCAAATTTAGTTCAGACATCAGCGTTCCCCTCAGAAATAACTGTAATAACTTTTGTCATCTTCTGCCTCTCATGTAGCACCATCATCAGGCCCAAATGTGTGCGTCCACGATTGCATACCTGCAAAACCAACACATTTACAGCAGCCTGTAGCTGTCATCATGTTTGCATGACGTCATTAGCATTAAGCTCAAAGCATCTCTGGACCTTAGTGCAGCTTTGCAGAGCTGCAAGTATGACTGTAGGCTTTTAGGCTGCATTCACATTAATGCATTTTCATTTCTAAAGATTATTTCTGCTACATTTACGTCTACCATCCACACTACTCCAACTCCCTTTTAGTTTCAAACTCTAAATGGAGTCTGGATGGACAAAAATAGACACTTTTGAAAGCAATTAGACAGACAGCCGTGTTCCACGTCCGATTGGGCCTCATGTTTGCTTCTTGAGTCATCACGCTCCTCTCATGTAACAGTTTTCTAGAAGGAAGCAGAGACACATGCATTGACTACCACTGGTTAATTCAATATCAGTAACAAACACAGGTATTGAATGACCTTGTTGTCTGCGCTATGAGCTGTTAAGAAAATATCTGGTTTTACTTTTTTGCCATTGCTGTTCTTTCTTTGTAGTGTTTTTTTACAACTAAGCTTGCCCAGTGTAGGTGAATGGCCATGTTCACAGGCATGTTAAGCTGAGGGAAAACCCTCATCTGGGCAGAGATCATTTTCATTCTAAAAAGACATTAGTCCTTTATGTTGTTGTCTGGACGTTGTGTTTCGAATCCCAAAAGTCAATCTTTGCAAAACCAGGCCTGACCCTCCGCGCCAAAGACGGCACACACAGTCCAGACATCGCTGGCTGTCTCTCAGTCTGGCCAAAATGCCGACGTCCGCTCTTTTCATGGTAGAACGATGAATTTTTAATGAGCCTTTATCACCATTCAGAATGGGGGAGCAGGGAAAGCGGCGGAGAACGCTCAAGTCGATTTCAATATCCCTGGATCACTGTCTCTGCCTTGTCCTCATCATATCTTCATTATCTCCTCCTCCTTCCGTTTATTTTTGTCTGTGAATAACGGAAGGACCAGTAAATGAGGAAAAACGGGGAGAAACAATTCCTCCTTTCATGTGCGTGGAACAGAGAGAAGTTTGATGTGGCACGCAGACAGGCGAGAGAGAAAATTCACACCCCACAAAGAGTGTTCCCTTTTTGTTTACAGCAGCCAAAGATGGACTCATTCTTCCCTTTGCTCTCTGCGTCTAGCTTAAGGCAGAAGAGAATGGAGAGAGTTTGAAGAGCTGACACAATGAGTCAGAGCGAGGCGAGAGTGAGTGTGAGGGAGAGGGAAGGGCGGTAAAGGTTTAGGCGTCTGCACTGACAGCTTTCTCCTGCAGTCTGACAGAGCTTTGTTGAGGATCCCGGGTTTCACCACTGTTGCCGCTCCAGGGTTTCACTGATGTTGCTGCCGCAGTAAGCGCCCAGCCCTGACCTTTTCATACACACGCCGTACAAATATCCATTCTTCACACCCTTCCGCCGCCGCCGCCGCCGCCGCTACTCCCTCCCAAATCCACATTTACGGAAGAGAAAAGGAAGTTGAAAACAGGCTGTCATGTGTTGACAGATGGCCCGCGCTGTCGGTAAAACGTCATCACAGACCACATCTCCCACGAGGTAGGAGCTTGGCGGCGCGGTGGCGAGGATGGCCATTGCCATCTGTGCCCCTGCAACAGATGCTGCAGACAATACAGAGGCCACATGTGTCACACTGTGTTTCATACACAAGGCTGACTGTAACGCCCCGTGCAGAGTATTAGTTTGGGTGTGTCAGCGCGCTGGAAATTGACTGATTTTTTATTTTTTTTTTCTGCTTCTTATTACTAACTCTGACATATTGAAGCTGTAAACCTCATTCTGTCTCTCTCATTTCTCTTCCCCCCCCTGCCTGACTGTCTCCCTGTCTGTCACTCCATCATGTCCGTCCGTCTCTCCGTCTATTGCCGTCTCCCCTCTTCTCCATCTTCGCCATCGTCTGCCGTCTCTCTCACTCTGCCGCTCGCCAACTGTAGTTAAAGGAGAGCATGAAAAAAGATGAGCAAACATGCCGGCTGCCACAGAATTCATTTTCGAGCCCCACGCGCTCCCGCCTTCTCTCCCCCATCTCTGCTTTCCCTCCACCTGCAATATTCCTCCTCCGCTGCTCCCACACAGGATTAGGCTTAAATGAGAAATGTATTGTTTCCTTCATTCACTCAAGTCAAAGAGTAATTGAGTTAATCTGTCTGACGCCTGTCTGTAGGGGAGTAGCAGATTACTGCCTCTGTTGGCAGAGATGGAATCACAGCTTTAAAAGACGGAATAAAAATGTCACTGCGTCTTTAATGACAGTCAGCTTGACATTTCCCTGCAAGCTTTTCATAGGAAATACTCATTCAGAATTTCATTTTTTTTCTCATACACTACAATGGAGGGAAATGTCATGTCATTCTGTTTCAGTGTGGGATGTCTACAAAACTTTTATGAACACTTTATCAACTAGTGTATATCTAGTCGATATCAAACAATATAACAAAGTCACTTATTCCAAAATATTTCAAAAGTCATCTTAAAGTTCTGCCAGCAAATCAAACTTCTGAATTAGCAGGTAAAGGGAGAAACACTGTACAGTAGGTGCAGGTGTTGTTGCGGGGACTAATAGGCTTGTCTATATGATATGTGGCATCATCACGTATTTCCCTCAGGAAAACCAAATTCCCATTCAGCCTAAAACAAGCTAGCTTGATTATGTTGACACATAACCGAAGAGATGAATATTTGTCGTCTCTTCACATCTGACAACCCTGCAAATTTGCCTGTGTGCGCAAGAATTTGCTTATTCCACCTAAACAGTAACCATGCCAACATAGCAATTGTGCCTAATGGATTTCACTGCACCGTTATTGCTGAACACACAAATAGTTATGGGGTGAATGAAAGCTTTTTTTCCCGTGCGCAGCAGAAAGACTAAGTTCAGTTTTACAAGTCCTAGCAGAATTATTTGATTTTATTTTTTGCAGATAAATGGTTTTTATGGGGGCTTATTGCTGCAGTGTCTGATTGGAAGTGAGAAAGGGACGTGTCCCGAGCTGATGGGCCGGGCCAGAAGCTTCTCCAGAAGCATGACTTATAATTCCCTGCAGCTTTCCTCGTATATAGAGCACACACCAAGCAGCCACAACATTAAAACCAACTGTCTAATATTGTGTTGGTCCTCCTTGGGCTGCCAGACAGCTTTGTGCTCGGTCTGCAGCAGTGTGTAAGTGGGTGTCAAAGCAACATCCACATGTATGTCAGGACCAGAGGCTTCCCATCACAACATTGCATTCTTCGCGGTTTTAATGTTATGACTGATTGATGTATAGTAGACGTCACAAAGAAGAGAAGATCTCTTGAAAACTCACAGCAACACCATTATATTCTTTCTTGAGAAGATTAGCGTTCGTCTAATTTCTGAATGGTTATCAACAAACACTCGCTAGTTAGCTTGCCTTTGCATTAGGGAGACAAATAGGTAGCATGGGTCTGCCACAAGGTTATAAAACCCACCTACCGGCATCTCTACAGCTATGGAATCAACAAGTTGTGTTATGTTTGTTACAAAAGAACAAGAAATCCTATCTGTCTGAATTTGTACTGTTCAAATAATGTGTTAATTAGCAAGCATTACATGTGCTCCAATGATTATTTTATTCCTTTGGAACAGACCAAGTCTACCACTTTCCCCATTTTCTGCTCTTATGTGAGTCTAAGCGAACCAACATGTGATTCCAGCTACTAATTTACCAACTAGACATGGGAGTGGTATTGATCGTCTTATTTAATTCTTAACAAAAAGGCCAAATTGTACGTTTCCAAAAATGTCAAAGTGTTGCTTTGCCAGTTGACCTCCAGATATTTTAAATGTCTCTGTGTTGTGAATTGTTGAGCAATGGGCCATTTTAAAATGTCAGGGCCACATTATTTTAGGAAGTCTGTGCCCAACCTTGGCCGCCGTGTTTGAAATGCCCCAGACTAGCCACGGGATGTGAGTGTTTTACCGAAATTTAATCGTTCTGTACGTCTCTATTGAATCTCTTGCCTGTGTATTTCAAGGACTCTTCAGTGCCAAGGCCTGTGCTTTTAGAATTTTCAGGTTTTCCATGCATCCGCACGATGACTCAGATCAAGAGGAAACTTTACAGAGGTAACAATAAACCAGAAAGCTTAAAGTTCAGGGTTTGACCTGCGCTGACTCAATTTAATAAGCAAAGCACGAAAAGAGACTGCACTGAATCTCGGGGTCCATCGAAGGGACTTGAGGGATTAATGACACTATACGTAGTGTACACAGTGAATCACCTTAGAAGACAAACGCTGGCCGCTTGAATCCAACAGCACGCATACCTTCAGTGGTGCCGGCACACCTCCACATGTGTAAATATAGAGTGGATTAGTAGAATTAAGTTTCCTGGAGGAGCAGTTGGCAGGCTGAATAGGACAAACAGGTGCTTCTGTTTAGAGGTAGATGAGGAAGGAACTGCTCCAAAAAAACTCCCTCTGTCTTTCTGCTTTTCCCCTGCCTGACAGTAAACATTAATTTTCTTGAATCTCAAAAACAGGTCGAAAATGATAAAGAAGTACTGGGTGAATAGTTAGCAGTTATTCAGCCCATCCTGTGCCACCTGCCTGGCTCCAGATACATCAGCATTTTCCCCCTTCCTATTCCCTGGGCCTTTTTCTCCTGGGTTTCTGACAGTGATCAGGGGAGTTGGAGCATTGCTGAGCTGAACAGTGCTGACAAAGCCAAAAGGCTCTGCACTTCAGGCTCCAGAGTGGCTGGATCGATGTAGTGCCATCACTGTGGCCTGGGGGAACGGTTGCCACCATCCTTCATACTGCACTGGATGTCCTCATCCGCCTCTCTGTCACCTCTCTGCCTGCGGCATGACAGAGAGATCTACGCACAGCACACAGCTCAAGTGCAAGCATACGTTATAGGTTAGCAAGTTGCAGCGCATAACACTAGCAGCGCTGTTGGCTAGCTCAGATAGGCTCGGTGTCTGCAACGTTCATCGTTTGGAACGTTTAACACCTACGCTGACAAATTGATGCTGGCAAGGAAGTCAGACTCGGTTTGGATTTGGCATGAAAATAAAGCTCAGCAATTAATTTGATATTTTAAAGCCTGAAGCTGTGATTTCAATACGGCTGAGTCTGGAGCAACATTCCTCCATCGCAGACTTGGTTTACATAGTGATTTGCAAGTTTAAATATACTTTTCACACTCACTTTCGTTGCCTTATATTTTTATATCAGCTGTATTTTTATCTCGTGAGTTTGTGAGAATGTGAAATGTTTGCAAACACTAGATAAGAAAAGGCAGAACACCAGAGCAGGCCGGTGTGTGATGATCCAGGTGATAATTGTGGAGTAGAAAGATCACATCATGGTAAGCATCAACAACTTAATTAGGGAATGGAAAACATTTCTATGCATATGCCTGCTGCGGTGGATTAACAGGTACACGCCGCACACACACATCAAGCAGCATATACATGATCTGCATCGTTAAGGACGCTGCCTTGTGCTGAATCTTTGTTTAAAGCTATTTCTTTTCATTCCATCTGGGCCTCAAGAAGCTGGATAATCAGGTTAGTTGAATCGGAAATCTGACCATGGACGGAAAAAAAGCACGATTCCGCCTTGCTTTCAGTGCTGTTAAACTACTAATTTAATAATCCTGCTTTGAGAGACAGGTCCTTGGTGTGCTTTTGTGTTGTATATTCAGAACTGTTAAATCTGGTTGGGTCTTAGATCCTCAAGCTTTAGCTAGAGCGAAAACAAAATTTATCCAACCTCTCCAGGGCCCCAGAGTAAATTTTAGGTGCTTTGCCAGGATGGCAACCAGCCATCAGCTTCCTCTTGCCAGATCAACAGAATGGATGGTCTATTTTAATTGTTTGTAATGGGAATGATAATGGTTCTGTGTAATTATAGCCCATATTTAATTTATGAAAAATGATACCAAGATGATTAAACATATTTTACTTAATACAAATGACTTTTTGCCTCCCTAATCTGGCATCTTGCTGTCTTTTGTGTGTTGCAGACTCACAGGCATACTGCTGAATGGGTGTTTTCAGCATTTCTAAGCCAAAATAAAACATAGACACACTAATTTGAGATAGGAATTAATTAGGTAATCTATCCAGCTAGCAAAATTTAAAACACACTGAATAATTACCTGCTGTAGAAGCTGATCTGATGTTTGTTAGTCATGTCAAATGAGTTGAGGCACAAAAAAGAAGAGTTTATATGTTTTTGAGAATATAGTAACCAGTGTTGTTGAAAAGGCCTTCATCAGTTGCTGACTCAGTGCAGCACCCGCTTTCTTTTTAATCTGTCCTCTACAGTTTATCAACCCTGCTTTGACTCCCGGTTTTAGATGAAGTTTTTTTTTTTTTTTCTTCAAACTCAGCTGTCTTTAGATTGTTTTCAGCCTTGTAGTTTGTAATAGCGGTAATCCATGTAACAGCAGCACTCTTGCTTGCTCAGGCAGAAGATTAGGTCCATATAGTGAAGCTACATAGAGCGATTCTTTTCTAAAACGGGGGGAAAAAAGTTGTCAATAAGTCCAACTAAATAACAGCAAAATGTGTAGCAGAGGTCCAACAAACTGCATTTATAGTCATGCTGGAGATACAGGTGTACAGCCTGAGTACAGCCATGTGTACAGACTTCCCTGGTTCTCAAACATGTACAGTAAGTTCTGTGTCACAGGAGCCGACGTTTCTGGACAGTAACAACAGCGTGGGGAGTGGTCTCTGGAAGCGCAGATTCAGCAACAGGTCTGCCAAGACTTCAAAACCATATTACCTCTTAGTAACTGCATTATTTCTCTTTGAGTGTTTCCTCTCATGAACAATCAGAAACAAATACTTTACCACAACTATGTTGAAAATACACCTGTGATTAATGAGACACGAGCTGGAAAACTTCTGTGTCAGTGATGAAATGAACTGTTAACACCAGAACTGTGGCAGGTCAGCTTGTTTTTTTTTTTTTTTTATTCGAGTTTCTAATACTGCTGGAAACTTGTTGATTGGATCTTCTTCCTTCCAATAATACACCCGTGACAGAACCAAATGCACTCCTTACCTGAATGTATCATTAGTTATGAAAGCAATAGGGAAGTACGATACACAAAAAATTTTCCCATTTTTGTTGCTTTTTTTTTTCATTTCTTTTTCAATGTGATTTTTGCTGCCATCTGCACCGGCTCCCATACATCCGAAAAATATGATTCATAGACTGGGCCATCTCTTTAGCACCACAATGCTTCATTTATAATAGTACATTGTTAGTCATTGCACCTTTTTCAGCTTCTCTGATTTTGGATATTGTACTTTTATTGCGATTTCAATACTATTTTGATTATTTGTTCAGCCCAAGTAAGCAATTTGTAGCCTATAATTCAGAACTGTGGGCACCTTTCATTCTTGGGTTGAATAAATCCAGCCCTGCCTTTGCAGCAATCTAACATACTTATGCAGAACAATTCTCCTTTCTCTCACGAGCAGGCGCCAGTAATAGAGCTATTCTTCCTGCAGTACATTCGGTCGTTCTTGTGATTGTCCTGTTGCATACGGTCCGGTCCTCGACCAGATTTTTTCGACGACAGTCAAATAAAACGAAGTCAACTTTGCCACCGATGACAGCGCGTAAACCGTCTACTTTGTACGCGGCGACTTGCTTAAGAAGGGCAATTAAGCCTATTCCCATTACCCGCGCGATAACACGTATACCCATTCTCACCTGATAACCTAAACAGCCTGATTCTTTATAGATTAATGACTTGTCTCCAGCTAATGTATTTTTATCACAAGGTCATGAGTGATGCATTATCAGTTAATGAGAAATACAGAAATGTCTGGTGTGAGAGAGGCGGGGAGGAGGTAAACACACACACCGAGACACTCTCATTTGACCTTTCAGAAGGGTTTTTTCTGGCCTGCGGTGAGTTGTCCTGCAGTGATAAGAATAATGGTTTTGGCGCCATGGCCCGGGGAGACCGACCTCCCATTCCCTCCTAGCAGATAGTTGAGCAAAGAGGTTCGGCCTCTCCTATTGTGCCTCCAACATCTATAGCACACAATACGGCTTAGTGCTGCCCACTTAAGGGACAGCTGTATGCTCGTATTAAGGACCACTGCAGATCTCTTTGATAACTGCCACTAGGGGACTTAGATAGGAAATGTAAGGAGAGTTAGAGTGGTGGAAGGAAAAAGACACTTGCATTAATTATAAATCAAACAACAGTAAAATGTCTTCATGAGGCGGAGTATTGTACCCGTTCGTCTGACGGGCTCTCGAGGCGTGCAGAACTTCTTTGTTGAGTTTTGTGCAAAAAAAAGAGCACACTAAAAGTCCGCTGATATCCTTCATTATTTAATTTCACTTCAGGTTGGAGCTTCACTTGAAGCAGCGAATGAGTGTGAAAGAGTCCTGCTTGAAATCCTCCCGTCACTATCTCTGTGATCTCAGCGTTTACACAGAGTTAGGCAGTGGGGAACATCAAACGTTCCAAAGAGGAAAAGTGGAAAATGTTAGGTGCAAATGTGTTAGTCATGTTTTTAATTGATTTTCTGGAACAGGCCAGAGTGACTTCAAAGAAAATAGCTCTTAAAAGAAACTCAGATTTGTTGCTTTTAAAAGCAGGGCTGCACTCTGAAAGACTCAAACAGCTTTTTTTTTTTTTTTTTCCCCTCCCATTATTCAAGTACCTATGCAAATCCAAGCTCAAACTGGGACTGTGTAAATGGTGATTACACAGGATAAACGACTTTCACTACAGTATGGTTAATGATAAATGCTGGCTTTTATCACAACTCTGTGCTACTTACAATGCAACATACTGTACATTTGCTGCTGACTATGATGTAGAGCACTAGTCAGTATTTATATATTATATGCAATGGATTAAATGTGTAATATAAAAAAGTCTGACTAAGGAGGAAAGTCAACCAACTCTGCAGCTTTATTCAGCTTTATGGTGTGTTTCAGTCTCTTTCAGATTATTGTTTTGGTTTCATAGTTTTTCCAGAGGTGTTGACTAACACGTATGACACAGTCAGGCTTCCTTTGTGTTAGCCGGCTTGACAAAACCTAACACCTTAAGCAGAGATAATGAGCACCACAGTGGTCGTTATCAGCTTTTTTTTGTTGTTAAGCAAGGTTTTCTTCACCAGGCTCTGTGCTCGCTCTTATAAAAAGGGGGCGCTTGATGCATCACGTGACTCTTCTTCCACACTGAATGAACCAATGGCGCGCTGCCTACTTCAGTGAAGAGGAACAGGTTGTTATAAAGGAGACATGAGAGGATTCCAAAAATGTATTTTGGTAAAAAAGTGTTGCTACTGCAAATGATACAAGAAGGAGATTATTTGTTAATCGTGTAAATAAGTATATTTATTCCATCACTCAGTACACTCCCTGTGTCTGCTGCTTGTTTCTAACATTATTTCTAACAAGACAGTTGGACATTAGAGCTCTTAAATTTAAGCTTCTTTCATTTAAACACATCCGTATCCAGCACCATGGTTATCTCAGCATGTTTAAAGAAAGTCACCTTCATGACTCTGGAAACTGTGAATTCAGTCTTAACACATTACTGGCTCATTCATCTCACCTCATCGTACAACCTTAAGCTCACACCAGCTGGCAACTGTAGGCAAACACAGTCACCATATCAACCTTATATAAAACACTTTCTTTATCCTCAAGTGACAAAGAAAACGCAACTTTACCAAAGTCGATTCTTCACTAATTTATTATAAGATGTTCTAATTATTTAAAGGCTTTTTTTCTTTGTTTGTTTTTTTATTCCTGCACCTTTTTTTTAAAAAACAACATTAATTTCATCGGTCATGAATCCCAAAGTGTGTTGACACAAACATTGCTCCCCAAACTCTGTTTTTTTGTCAAATTGTGTCTCTTTGGGTCTGAAGCACTTGGCACAGATTCCTGTTTTGACTTAACACGGCGGCTTATGGCACAATGTTACGAGCTGGAAAGGCAATTATCGTCATAATGACAACATTAGCACCCGGCTCACAACAATTTGTCGATACAGTCCATGTGCCGGCGCTCTTCAGATCTCTCTAGAGGAACCGAGCTAAACTTACATTTGTGTGCTGACTGACCGAAATGAGACCAATTACCTTCACTTTCATCTGCGAGTCGGTCAAATGACCTTGACAGTTTCCGATGGTGGGAAGCCGGCGAACAAATACTTCATCATTACTTTGGCTATATGCTCCCATCTCGGATCACATGAGTCGGAAGTGGTGCGCTTGTGGAATTGCAAAGGTCAGTCTTTCAACTGAACGTACATATCCAAATTAAGCAACTTGGCAATTATGAGTCCGTGACAGCAGTCAGTGTAGCTAACCTCTGAGATGGCTTTGATCTCCCTGTAGGGAAAAAAACAGATGAGTTTTGTCCCTGGTCTTGGGACCTGGAGACTAATGGCTGGCCGTGGCCTATCGCTTGCCCCCAGGGGCTTTAGAGTAGAGACAGGATTAGAGAGAAATGGATGAGAGCAACGGATAATGAAGGAGATCTGTCTTAAGTCTAATCATTGGCTTTAGAAGACATGATCTGGGCTGGAGAGAGGGAGCGGGGGGGGCAGATAAGAGGTGCGTTTCTTGTTGTGATTACACCTTTTATCACGATTGAACCTCCAATACATTCCTGTTGTCAGATGCGCAGCGTGCTGTTTCATTCAGTTAACGCAAACACCCCCCGTTCATTGATTTACATAAAGTGCAGTTTCAGTACACTTTGATAAGACACTTCATTATTGAGATGTAGTGATACACCTTTTATCACACAAATTTACTGTTGCCTTATCCTCTGGCCTCCGTTCCCTTAAATTAGTCTGTCAGGCCTAACAGATATTTCTGTTCCTCACTAAGTGTATATTTGTAATGCTAATTAGGGCAATTGTAGGGAATCAAATCAAGATGCTGAACACAGCGGCTAAACAATCACCAGGGAAGGATGCAAACACTTTTATGCTAATAACACAAGGAGGGGGAAAGAGATGGAGAGAAAAATAGAAGGAACCGGAGAGAAGAAATGGCTGCCGGTCGGCTCGGTTGGTGGTTGTGGGTGATGGAGAGAGAGGGGGGGAGATGAAATGAGAGAACATAAAAAAAAAAAAAGGGGGACGGGTGGAAGGAATTAAAAGCTGATTACCTTGTGAGTGAGTCTTTGGTTTTCTCTGTGGACTGGAGAAGAGTGAGGGGCTGGGAGTTGGGGCGTGGGGAGCCTGTTTTTGGTCTTATAGTATTTATTAAAGCCAGTCTCCGGGGTAATCAAGACCAGCTAAAAATAACAAGCTAAGAGGTCCTGCAGTCATACACTCTGGACACAAACTGAGCACTGTCTTATGCTGCAAATGGACTCATTTGCTCAGCCAGCCATAACATCTCAGCTGTTCCCCCACCAGTGTCAGTTATCATGATAAAAGTGTGACCATTATCTAAAAACTGTAGTTTGTACTCCACATTGGAAGAAAAAAAAAACAAAAAGCCTTCTTGCTTGAGAATAATAGGTTTTCATTACAGTCATTATTCGGTTGAGTGAGAGTCACTGATATTTCCCAGAAGCCCCCTCTGTCCCCTCGATCCCCTGCTCCTAGTTTGCTCACATTTCCCTCTTTGTCACTTGGCCCAGCTGAGGTCCCACTGCCTCACTTTGGGCTCTGTGAAATTATTATATTGTACCGGGAGATAACAGACACTATGTAGCCTTGAGGCACTTTCTTCGCTTCACCTCCTTAAAAGCGATATTGCTGTGATAAAACGTGGCTCTTTCTCTGCTCACGCTAAATCGAAGGGGAAGCCTTGAAGGCAAGGTCTGGTGAGTGGGAGCCAGATGAAAGAAATAAAAGAAAGAATCGGTTGATATGTTTGTGCAGCTTGCTGTGGTTCAAAAAGGAACATTTCTCATTACCATAACACTCTGGGAAGGGCCAAAAGCTCAATGGGGGGAATTTCTGAGGCGTTGTTTGCTGCCTTGATGCAAGTTTTCTGCAGAGGCTGGATTGACTGCGAGCCAGATTCCACTGAGTCGGTCTGATCTGAAATTAGTGGGTAGCTGCTGACGAGATGGTCAGCCAAAAGGCATGCAAAAGAAATTCAAGGATAGCGGGTGCTCATTAAAGTTTACAACAGTGTGAAGTTTAGTAGCATTTTGCATGCTGGATTTTAAGATGATCTCATTATAAATAATTCCGTAGAAAGTTTTAAGGCGGCGTTTGGCCGTTTGCAAATATCTGCCCACTGTGTGTTTCTTGCGTTCACACTTTTTCTTCATGTTCCAGGTAACGTTGAATGTTATGTGGCCTTTCAATCAGGGACAGATGGATCCCTATAGCTTGTTATAAGAGCATTGTTCAGGTCCCCAGGATCCTGACATAACCTTAAAAAAAGGGTTAATCTTGGTCCACCTGGTACATGGAGACGCACTGGTGCCCCCTAGCTGCAGCATGCATGGAAGATAAAATTTTTTTAAAGAAATCTCACAAACAAAACCACACACCCCACACACACACACACACACACACACACACACACATCTACACAGTGGAGAAAAGCTCCTGGGCTGAATGGTGGTGTATTAATCACACTGACGCCTGGCACTGCGATCTGTGACCCAGTCTTTTAATTGCATCCGCTCTGCTTTGCTCCCGCTCTCCCTCTTTATCTTGCCTTTTTCCCCTTTCTCATTCCTCAAGCCTCCTCATGCCCATGCCCATGAGAGGAGACTAATGCAGAGATAAGAGGGAGGTCTATGGATGTGCAAAACCCAGCGCTCTATCCGAAGAGCCCCCGCCATGGGACAATGAGTGCTGCGGCGCTTAAACGTGCTGGGATTCGAGCAGGAACGTCGAGCGAAACTTTCCTACCGCGCTTGTGCGTCGTCGTATGATGTATAAGAAATATCAGTGAGGAAATGTTAATAATCTGTTTAAATACAGTGACAACATTTGTGGAAAAACCACCACAGAGTGCCACACGGCGCCCTGATTATGTGTGGTTACGTGACTGACAGTGCTTGCAGCATAAAGACTCTCTGTATTGTGACAGGTTGTTAGAAAGGTCTTTTTTACAGCTGTTTCTGCATACCTACATAAGGTGGGAGGTGACAAAACAAAGGCGTGATGGGGTGGAGGGTGGCGAGGTGGTGGGTGGATGTTGACCATACAGATGTGACAGCACACTTACGATGTGACAAGGTTTCGTTCAGCCGCGCAAGAGCAAGCGGCACCAGATAACAAGCATGTGGTGTTTAAAAAGTGAAACATGAGCACAGACACAAATGCAGGCTGACAGCGCCTTCTCTTCCCACTCGCACACACACACACACACACACACACCTATGGGAACACGCACTATGACACCCATACCCATTTATGCATCAGCTGTAATAATCGTATATGCAAAGAGCTCGTGTCACACACTCCCACTCCAATGTCCCTTCTCTCTCTCCGTCTCTTTATCGCTCTCGCTCTGGCTCGGTTGCACGCACAAGCACACACAGTGACACACACACACACACTTGAGTCGCAGTGGTTTCCTTTTGTGAGAGCGAGCTGTCAGAGGGAACTGTGTGGGCTTTTGTTAAAACAGAGAACTGCAGAGGCAGAGAAATTCATTTCCAACTGCGGCAAAAAAAAAAAGAAAGAAAAAAAAGAAAAAAAAAAGCTTTTTCAGGAAAGTCACATTGTACCTGCAGTGTTTTAAA
Source organism: Stegastes partitus (assembly GCF_000690725.1). NCBI lineage: Eukaryota > Metazoa > Chordata > Actinopteri > Pomacentridae > Stegastes > Stegastes partitus. The sequence continues at coordinate 94,806 of NW_007579095.1, read as the reverse complement.
AACAGCAGCATGTAAATTGAATTAGTTATAAGCATTCCTGTGGGGGAACAGTGGGCTGGATTTCAAAAGAGTTTCAAGGGTTGTGGATGTACTGCATGGGGCGCCTCAGGTTTGACTACAGATTCTCAAGATGCTGCACTTTAGTTTAAGGATAAATCTCAAAACATCAGAAAATAGATTTTTACATCTTTACTTGCCAATCACGCCTGTTCCACTGCAGTTACTTCACCACCCACTGAAAGATGTAAAGTTTTCTCATTTCTTGTGTCTTGTAGGCGGAAAGAATATTAAGACTCAAGTGTCTCTAGTAGCTGAACCCGACTGGGTCGCACCGGCAGGTGAACACCTTGTTGGTTCAGCCCTACTTGTTTTTCTGTTACGCTGAAGGATCATACGCACCTTTTGTGGATTGTTTTAAATCATCACAACCTCCCTGATGAGAACATTTATAAATGCTTGGCCTTCATGCTGAGCGCTAGACTGTTTCTTTCAGGTACTGAAAAGCTGACCTTTATCGATAGAATAAAGGCTTTTCAGGCGATTCTTTTATTTTTTGGATATTAATGCGGGATTTAAGAGTATAATCTCTTTTGCTGATAAATTCGGCTTTTGTGTTTAGTTTCGCAGAGCCACATTTGATGCAGTGTATCAGTAAAAAATTAATTCAGCCTATTGTGAGTGACACTTCTTATCTGTGTACTCAAACCAAACGCTTCAGCGTCCCGGCATTCCACTCATTGCTTCAGCTGTAACCCGAAATACTTAGCGATTAAAATTAGAGCTGTCGTTGCACATGAAATTTTAGCACAAAAATTGGAACTCGTAAAAATTAAAACGTTCAAATAATAATGACCTTTTCGAAGTACTTGCAACGTGAATTAAAACCGCACAGTTCAGAGCTGAAATGTTTTCCTGGCGCTCTTTCCGGCTCCGTGCATACAGTATGTTCTGTGTTTTAGAAGTGTTCGTTTACTCATCAGTGGGCTCTGTGCTCCTGCCTATCACAGCCTCAGCCTGGCAAAAATACTGTTATTTGCAAATTGAGTGGGTGGCGTTGATTTTCCCGTTGGCTTGAGGAAAGCAGTGGGGTACCAGAGGGAATGTTTACTTAGCACCGTGCCACGACTGCGATGAACAGCACCTTAACAAAGACAGCTCCATATGTTCAGCCTGGACCTATTTATCAGCTTAACTCATAGCACACCTGACGCTCAACTTACATCCCAGTCCCACGTTTTCCCTCCCAGCCGTGTACGTTGTGGTATTCTGAGTGGTCCAACAGCCCGCTTATGTGCACTGCATTTGTTGTCAGATGTCTATTTTTAGTGGTCGTAACTAGTATTTATTTATACACCTTTCAAATCACAAAAACAAAACACTTTGAAACTCATTACAAAAAACAGATCACATCAGGAGCAGGAGAAATGAATACAAGGTGAGGCGTGCAGATTAACAGCAGGAATCGTAAAAAAAAGAACAATAATAAAGGTTGTTATGTAAAAGCGGGTCTATAAAATGATTCATCAGTCTTAAAAATGATCATAAATAAATCATACAATCACTTCAAAAAACCAGCTTACAAGTGTGTAAATGCTAAATTCAGACTGACATGACCTTTTTTTTTTGTGATGTCTGTACGCGCCTGTTTTAGCTCTTTTTTTTATGCCGTTCTCTCGGCTCACTTTAACAGTGGTAATAATGGGCCCACCAGGGTGCCCATTTTTATGTCTGACTGGGCTGCTGGCTCAGACCGGCTGTCCTGGTTTGGGGAGAAAGTACCTCCAGGGAACACGAGAGGAGAGTGGAGAAGAAGAGGACAGATAAGGATGAGGGGAAGTTAAACGGGAAGGAAATAAGGACAGTGAGAAAAGCAGGAACGGGGAGCCGTGACACTGGAGAACAGGGAGAGGGGGAAGAGTGACAGGAGGAGGAGAGGGGGAGGCGTTCACGGTCGACAGGTGAACATGGTGTAGGCGGCTGCAGGGGGGATTAGGGCGGCGTGCTCCCGTGCGGATGCGCCGAGCGACCTGCCATCTGCAATCGTGCACATGTAATGTTTCCGTACAAGAGCTGTTTTGGCCTCCTCCTGGATCTGCAGGCGGGGAGAGACAAAGAGCATAAGTGTCTGAGTGTGTGTGTGCGGGGAGGACTTAGTGGTCGGCGGTCACGGCTGCTTGCCTGCTCTGTTTTAGCCGCGTCTGTGCTGCACCAGCCGCTCTGTTGGACAGCATGTTCTCCGCTGTACGAGTGCAGAGAGGAGCAGCCGAGCAGAATGACACCAGCCTCTGCAGCCTGCCAAACATCTCCGTGGATGGCAGCATGCACTGAAATTCGCCGGGCGCACGCTCACGCGACGCATGCACGCTCGCATGCGCTGGGTGAGCTTGCAGAGGGGGGACACAAAGGGTCAGACATGTGTGCGCAGGAAACAGAGAGAGAGCAGAATCCATAGGCGACTAACGTATACAGCTCTGTGGTTTAATAGCCAAGATGTTTTTGTCCTCAACCGCGGACATCTGAGGCGAAACACACAAATTCATACACCCACAGAGAAGGAAGGCAATTGACACAACAGATCCTAGAATCAAAAGGCTGTTAACATAACCAGCAAGGCACCAAACTGTCCCTTTTTATGTAGTTTCCACTGCTTGCATGGTTCCGAGCTGCTGAGTTGAAGCCGTTTGAAGCAGAACTAGCAGCTGTCCATCAGAGTAGCCACACCCTGTCGCTGTCATGTCTCATGTACGACGACTACACACTCACTTGAACACATGACATTTCAGGCCGCGGTGTTTGCATGGTGTATGTTCAGAAACGAGAAACAGGGATGCTTCAGGCTGCAGAAAGGTCTTGGAAAACAGAACACGGAGAGTTTTTATCCTATCAGAGGCGTGCATGATGGGTAAACAAGGCCAACCATGACATTTACTTTCAGACATCTTGCGGATCTCCAATCTATATCCCAAATGCGTATCCGGCTACGACACGATGTCCACAAGCGCAGCCTTGTTGGAATTAACAATATGTTCAGAAGTTTTTTCCAGCCGCGTGACAAACACACGCTCATCCCTCTTAAATTAAAGACAGCTGGTGCAGGGAGCCACCGCTACTGACGATGTCTGACAGCGAAGCCCGGTGTCCTTGTGCGATTTTATCATGTGATGTGAGCATTTATAAACAATGACAGAAAAAAAAAAATCTGCTGTCAGCCCATTCCTCCGTCTTTTCCAGCCAGAGGACTGTCAATAGGCAGCGCTGATTGAACCTGTTGTAAATATGTATGTATTTTTTTCAAAATAGATGAAGGACTGTGAGTTACTGACCTTCAGGGTCGTCAGCTGAGAAAACACCCCGAAGCCTTGTCTTCATTTATTCATTTCAAGTTCAATTTTTTTTTTTTTTTTTTGTGCAAAGGGATGCTGTAGTTTGCCGAGCGTAAGATGAAAAAAACAAATTACATGCACTAAAAGACAATAAGAGTAAATAAGCACGGATTAGCTATGACAAGAGTGTCCATTCGCTGTCTGTCCATGATGATGTGACGGCACTGACATTAACTCTTCTTGGCTTTAAAGCTCAGGATAAGCTGGGAAAACTGTTTCAGCTGGGGTTGATTCTGTATGTTTTGTTAAATATCTCCTTTATTCTGCTATAGTATCTGCCCCCTCCCCTTTGCTTTTATCTGACTATCTTCCCCTCTGTCACACACACACACACACACACACACACACACAGTTTCCCTATCAGTATCTAGTCTCTGCGTTGTCTCTTTTCTGCCGCTTTCATCTCTATTTAACAGCGTGGCGGATCAGATCCCGCTACCTGATTTGAATGTGCTTTGTGAACAGGATTTTTTAAATGAACTGAAAAGCGTTTATGAATTTCTCCACACTAAGTAGATGTGTCAGGAATCAGGGTCACGGTCTCGGCCCCAAGCGGCTGCACACCAGCAGGCGGTGAATGGTAAACTGAGAGCTGGCCCGATGCCCTCATAAAGAATCAAAGATACAGCTCTAGTAGTGTTCCACAATGGCAATGCCTCACAGACCACATGTGTGTTCCCATGCCAACTGGCACCACCGCAGCAGCGCACAAGGCGAGCAGGTTCAGACAGACCCTCAGAGACCTCCGTGGTTTTGTTGTAGTATTAACATCAAAATTAATGTATGCACCAGCTGAGGACATACGTTCTCACTCCGGCTGAACATTCCCCCGTATGCACATTGCGGCGGCACGCGCGCAGGCAATTCGTGAGCGGCGGTTTTTCGGCGCCCGTGTCCTTAAGCCTCACTTCTCCAGCTGCACCACAAGAGACCTGTCTAAGTGACAACAATTAGCCTGCTCAGTTCAAGCTAATTGAAGTCATTTACATAATACATGTCTGCCATCACAATTCATCTGTGGACAATTCAAGCAGGTCTGTGTCATATTGCCGCAACCTGATGTTAAACCCCCCCCTCCTCTCCTCCCATCTCACGAACCCCCCGCCCCCCCACTGTTGATAAATGATCCCCAAAGCAAGGCAATAATTTCAAACAAAGCTTATCACTCACATAAGGATGTTCTCCACTGGGGTGTGTGTGCATATGTGTGTGTGTTTTTAATGAAAATATGGATTGCATTTGCCAACATAGACAGATGCACACATTGTCAAAGCTGTGTTTACCATCCGTCCCATTACGCATGCAATTACTCAGAGGTTGAAAACAAGCAGCCTCATTTGTGTGATGCTAAGCTGCAGTGGCTGAGGAGATCTCATGCTTTATTAGCCTGTTGTTTGGGAGCTGCTTTTGACAGGAAGCTGGGCGATAAATTAAATAGATGGCTTGATAAAAAGCTTGCTGTGCAGAATTCTTCACGCCGGATTTTTGAGAAATCACACTGCCATAGCTCATAACAGATGATCTGTTCCCTGGGTGATTTATGAAATCAATTTGTCTTGTTATCAGCAGCCGGAGTTTGTGAGATAACATCACAGCACATGCATTTCAACTTGGGGGTAGAGGGAGACAAGGGATGGTGTGCGTGTGTGTGTGTTAACCTAATAGACATGTTGAAAATAACAATCAGTCATTTTGCAGCATTCATGTCATTGCATCATGCTGTGAGTCGCATGAAAACGATGCACTGAGTTTTGATTAAATTTGTCAATGAAATGAAAGCGTTTCAGACGTAGCCGTATCTGGGACTGTTGGTTTCTCCTGTGTGTTGTGCGCTGTGATGGCATATTCGTGTCAGCTGTCGCTGGAGAGTCTGCACATGCACTCAGCAGCCCAACATCATGTCTGTGTGATCTGTTCCAACCATTTACTCATCTGTGGTGTGGAAAGACTGTAAACACACCTACATCCAAACCCGCCTCCCATACTGCACTTACAGACACATATGGTACATTACTCTGGAAGCGGGAATAGCAGTCTGTGTGTGTGCATACAAACACGAGATCCCTCACCGCTCCCTTTTCTTATGTCTCAGTGAAGCAGAAGCCTCTAAATGTCATTCAAGACTGTTGCTCACATGAGCATTGCGCTCAATCAGCCCAGTCAGCTTAATGTGCTTTAGCCCTTCTCTTCATGCTTTCCCAGTAGAAGCTGAAGGAAATGCTATTTTGACATTGCTATCTGTCTAGTTTGGAAAAAGAATGATATGAAAAAGAATTAGGTCCCCCCCCTTCCTCCTCCCGTGTATTCCAGTTCAGGAAGAGATAAGCAGTTTGTTTTGCCAAAGACGTCAAAGCGGGGAATCAGAAGTGACAGCAGAAGGGATGAGATATTTCAAGATACGTCTTGATGGATGCGGGTTAATCTTAAGCCTGCCAGATGTGTCAAGGATTTGCAAACACCTTATGGAGTAAATCTCACTGTGCTGCTCTCTAACTCTGTACCCCCTTCCCTCTTTCTGTTTCTGCAGTGAAGTTTGAGGACTGCCAGCGCAGCAGAGAGGTGGGCTTCTTCAGCAGCGACCCCAACTTCAGCGTGAGGCCCGACGGGTCGGTGTATGCAGACCAGGAGGTGGCCAACCTGTCAGAGCCCGTCCAGTTCATGGTAACGGCTCGGGGACTCCACGACCCCCACATCTGGGAGACCACTGTTAAACTGGCCCTCGCTGGACATCCTCATCCTTTACCGCTCACGAAGGTAATGAAGAACTCAAAAACACAGCAGTGCACTGATGCGAGTACAAGAATTCTTTCCTCGTTATTAAACTGCCATTTTAATCAAATGCCAAATAATACATTTGTATTGCGCACTGGCAAATCTAAACTGCCTTTTGCCTTCTGACCAGTGCTGCAAACTAATAGACTGTTTTCCATCTGACCCCAACTAACCAGATCTGAAAGGTGTAAAGGTCGCGTTAGCTTCTGCCCATCTAAAGATATCATTTACGCTGCTGCATTAGATCTTTGGTTGTTTTAGTGGTGGGTTAGGTGTTGGATTCCATATTTGCAAAGCTGTGATGCTACAACATCTAAAAAAAAATCCCTTAGTGATCATGATTTAAATCTCTTTTTTTTATTTGCAGAAATAATTAGCAGCAAAAGAACAATGTAAGAAAGATTCCAGCAGTAGCAATCGTCTCATTTTTAGCCAATGGAGGAAAATACAAAATTAGCCACAGTTAATTAGCCCCTAATCAATAAATAATAGCTGTGTTTGTGTCCAACAAGATCTACAGAGATGCTACTATCTGTTGAGAAACCATCTGGCTTATTGCGCCAGTGTCAGCAGAATTCAAAGCAAATCACATCAATATATTGACTTCAATAGTACTGCAGTGGTTACTCATATTAGGAGTATGTAACTTGGGAAAAATGAAGTATAGAAGTAAGTAAGGAACACCTTTTACATCTTTCAGTTACATTTAATCAGCATCAACATCTTCTGCTGCTCGTGTCTTGCTCAGATTGTAGCAACAGGCGGTGAAAATTAACGTGATTTGCTACTCAAAGCTCCTTCTGTCTAATCAGCCAACAAATGGTGATTACAGATCTTTGTTTTAGTTTTCAACTTTAGTGACTTGCGCGTGTCGAACACCAAAGCCTAATTGCATTTCATAAATATTCTGGACGGATTTCGATTTGATACGCAGATTTAAATCTGGATTTGGATTCAATAAAATATGATCAAATCCCAATCTTGGGTTGTTTTCTGATTAGATACGCTTCATCTTTTTTGCTGCAGGAAATGTTAAAGCATCTTCTTGATCAAAGTCCCTTGAGTCTGTAGAGTCACAACAAACTGATCCGTCTTACAAAACTAACAGAATGTTAACAGGGTGACATACAATGAAGGGTTTTACTTTGATAAGATGTCCATATGGTGTTTTCTATACACTCGTGATGTGCCTATCATTAGAGAAGAGGCAGTCCATGCCATGGCTGAGCATTTACACTTTAAAAGTGCAGCAAACCAATAAGAGTTTTAAAAATACATATTTGGTCTTCAAGGGTTTCATACAGAACAAACCTAAGGAACCAGTCCTGTCGACCTTGGGAGGTGCTTCCTGTAATTTTCCATCCATCCATTATCTATACACCGCTTAATCCTTATAAGGGTCGCGGGGGGGCTGGAGTCTATCCCAACCGACTTAGGGCGAAGGCAGGGGACACCCTGGACAGGTCACCAGTCTATCACAGGGCTACACTTAGAGACAGACAACCAAGCACACTCACATTCACACCTACGGACAATTTAGAATCACCAATTAACCTCAGCATGTTTTTGGACTCCTGGAAGGAAGCTGGAGAACCTGGAGAGAACCCACTCTGCAGGGGGAGAACATGTAAACTCCACGCAGAAAGATTCCGGTGCCCCCACCGGGACGCGAACTGGCAACCTTCTTGCTGCGAGGCAACAGTGCTACCAACTGTGCCACCCTGCAGCCCTCCTGTAATATTGTATTGTTGTTTTTGGACTCGTGGAAGGAAGCTGGAGAACCCACTCTGCACGGGGAGAACATGTAAACTCCATGCAGAAAGATCCCAGGTGTCCTCACCGGGACGTGAACCGGCGACCTTCTAAATTACTCCAATATTACATAGTGTACCACAGGTAGTTTTACAGTGTTTGAGCAGTGCTACTGGGACGCCGGTGTGCTCGAGCTTCAGCAAGCAGGGAGGGATAAAAGAGAGAGAAAGAGTTACATTCATTTTATGACAGGGAAGGATTATTTTCATTGAAGACACTTTCATACACAGCAATGAGTTTTTAGAGGGTTTTTTTAAATGACTGAAGAGGATCTTTAAGATTTACACCTTCCCCTTTGTCTCTCTAACCTTGTATGTACACAAACTTACACACCATCTACGCAGTAATTGTGTTTCCAGCCGTCTCTACGGTAAGGTTTTATAGCAGTTTATGCACAGCAATAAAGATGCTGCTCTTCTCTGTGTGTGACAAGTAAAGACATGGCCCTATTTGTTGCCAAGGGTCTATTAGCCAACACAGACTGTAAGACTACACACAGCAAATGTATCGCCGCTGTTACCGACTTCCAACGACGGGGCTGCACTTGCTTGAGCGACAAAGCTATTATCATTTTTCCTGCACTACTTGTTGAACGCCATTGGGCTTAATGTTCAGTCATGTTTCTAATCATGACAAAAAGCCCAAGACTCATGTAGCTAAAGCAATTGCAGAGTGGGGATTAAAATTCTACCCACTCCTGGCAGTGCAATAATGGAGACTGGGAAATAATTGACATTGATTGAGCTAATGTTCCACTCTGGCGGAGTCTGCAAAGACCAGGTGATGTAGTTTCAGTGTATAATTATGTTTCCTGCGTTGTCGAGCTGGAGAAAGATTCAATAATTGAACAAAAAATAAATGTGTTTTCTCTAATCACATGGAAATTTGAAAACCAGCTTTTATATGTACAGTGCAGTTTGCACTTTATGCCATAGCAGTGTTTACATGTGTTTTTGTCACTTTCTCCTCAGTTCATATAAATAGGTGCTAGTGCCACAGTAAAATTCAGCTCCACAGTGGGGCGGAAAAAATGCCCTGAGGGGAAATTAAAATGAATACCAGTTTTATTAGGAGCAGCTTAATAGAAAATGTAATTATTAAAATACAGTAAGTGCTGCAGAATAACTTGAGTGGATGGAAAAAGTAGCAATTTGTATATTTTTATAAAACCTTTTTGTTTGTGCTTTTTAAATTCCATGTATTTATTAGTTTATTGCTTGTTACATGTGGTACAGGCTAATACTGGAAATTCTGATGGATTCATTGTTAAAACTGCATAAAATGTAGGGAATTAAGCAGAGTGACAATCTCTGCAAGGCTGATAAATCATCCTGTTTAACAGTTTGTCCTCGACAGCATCAGCTTGGCTATGTGTGTGACATAAGGGATCGCAGTTTTGTTGTTGACTGATTCAGTCTGGTTTACTGTTGCGAGCATTTGTTGCAATTCAACAATCTCTCTATTTGATATGGGCGACAGAAAAGCTGTCCCTATTCCCAGCGGCCTTGGCGTAAAAAGTGACCTGTTACATTGTGAAGCGGCCCTGCAGAAGGTCATGATGTCCAGTCTCCATCACACTCCTTCAGGCACCAAGTTTACTCAGACAAACAAGCGGAAAATCGCTGATAGTTTGATAGGAATGTGAAGTGCAAAATTATTGTTACGACAAGGATTTACACATGAATTTATGTCACAAGAGTCCATGGGCATACCAGCAGCTCCTTGAGGCGGTACTATAATGTATGCGGCTAAATGCTAACACTAGTATGATAGTATGCTCACAATGACTATTCAAACATTTAGCTACATAATTTGAATTAGACTGAAGGTCAGTTGGTTGTTGGTGATTGTTATTTAAAAACCTGTTAATATAACAAGATTTTTTCTGTCTTTTCTCAAAATCCCTCCATGTCTAGATAGCTAGTTCGTCATCTACCTTAAATGTTGATTAATCCTGGCCCCTTGTGCTGCCCCCTACTGAGGGGAGTTAGGAACAACAGCAAAACAAAGTTAAAGTCAAGTATCGTTTTTCTGTGTAGTTCTACAAGACTGAAAAGGAAAGCAAATTAATGGAAGAAAAAAAATGAATAAATTGCTACGGTCTCAAGAACATTATGCCTTGTGATGTCCTATGTAAGCTAACTGTCTAGCTCAGACAAAACAGAAGCGTCTAAGTGAGGGCAGCTGCTGAACCATTCAGAAAGTGCAGCTGTGTCTCTGTTCACTAGATTTATTTACCTTCTAGAGCTGCTCATGCTAACTCTAGAATGTCTGAGCCGTGAGCAAAGCACCCTAAATGTTCTGCTGTTGGCTGCAGGAGTGAACACAAGAGTTTTTATGCACTCCCAGTATCTGAGGAACTAAGGACCCCCTGAGGGACAATAAGAGATGCTGGAAACTGTCAGACAGGTTTGAAACTACTCAACAAGGACTGTGCATGGGTTACTGTGTTTTCAAGTTAAATACAACCTGAACTCAGCCACATCTGTTTGCTTCTCTCCTGCTCCCTGTGCTCATATATACTGCATTTTAAAAAATTTCCTGATGATGAAACAATGGTCTCATGCACATACTTTTTTTCTGTCAAACAATAGAACAAGTGTTGCATATTGACTGAAACATTAACACGTTAACCAGCAGTCACTTTATAGCCATTTTCCAAGCTGCTGCTCTGCACCACTATAGCACTGATTTTATAATGGCGAACTCCAAACTAACCATTAGGTGTTATAGGCAATGTCTGTGCTCAGAGAAAAAGTTAGAAGCAATAGAAAGTCCTGGTCACACAAACTGAAACATGTCAACTGTTTTTCTCCAGTCTGTCAATCACAGATGCAGAGAGAGTCGTCTTCCTGAAGGGTACATGGACGACCGCTATGTGATTCTTTCATTAATTTGCAGAAAAGCAGCACGATGTGGGTCCTTTAACTAATTTAGATTGTTGTTTTAGCAAGCTAACATTTATATCCGGGCCCTGTATTCACATCCAGTGGAGAAGAGATTCCACTCTCTCCTGAAGATGCTGAAACTAAAGATAGCAGTAAAATGCAACTACTTTGTGCTGTAAGCAGCCGTGACAGAGTTAAATGCTTTGCTTCTCTTTTCCAACATTTGTTTGTCTTTGATATATAGAGTTATAAGCTAAAGTCAGGAAGTGTGCTGTAAACAGTTTTAGTGCCATGACTTCAATTGATTTCTGGGAACTGAAGTTAAAACTTATCAGTGTTATCAGTGCAGTGCAGTGTTTTTGAACTCTGTGGCCCATTTTCCTTTCCTAGCGTGGTAAACACACACAGAGGCAAGTAGTTGTTATCGGCGCTCATCTCTTTGTTCTGAAAGTCAATAGCTATTTTAGAAAGAGGTTATCATAATCGCATCACCTAACCACGACCTGTCTCTGCGTAATAAACATGGCAACAGTGGCAAGGAATATAAACAGCTCTGGATATGCTCTTTTTCCCCAATAGCGATTAAAAGACAGACACCTCAAATGCCAGCTCATTCTGTTCACTCACGCTCTGTGAGAAGACAGATAATGTGAAGAGAGGGGCGCTGTATTGTAACAAATTGTATTCTCGGTTCAGGCTCCGCGCAGATGAACTGGCTTCAGCACAGAATATACTGGGGCTTTCTTCTCTTGCTATGCTTGCTTTGTTGTGTGGCGCCAGTGAGAGTGCACTGATTTGCTTTTAATAACTGGCTTAGTATCTCACTGTTCTGTTTCAGAAGCAGGAATTAGCATACTTGGAATGTGCTCCACTAGCTAATTTTAGTATTTAATTTTCCAGTGTACAATACCACAGCAATTGAAGTGTAGAGCATCTTTGGCCTGAAAGCCCTTTTCCGCTGTGTTTATGTACTCAGGCTATCGCACCTCACACAGGTAGGGCCTCTCGTTGAGTGCTCTCCAACTCGTACTGATTTCATGGCACGTTGGTTTGCCTTCTCCACCAGCTTAGAGGCCATCAGTTATGCACCACTGGATTTGGAGTCGACTGGTTGCCGGAACGGGTTTTAGTGCTTATTTGATTTGCATTTTTACCACACTCTCCCCAGACAGCCTCACCTGTTCAAGGTAGATTAGAGCGAAGGCCAGCAGCAGGGTGGAACGTAGGACCCTGGGGTCCACCGGTCATTGAAAGGCAGCAGCGGTAGGGCTGGATGGCTGTTTGTTGGCTGTGTGCTTTAACTTGTGATTATAGCCTGATTGTATTGACAGTCCACAAAAAACTGCAAGTCTCTACTGGGAGGTAATAACAATGAGGTTTTTTTGTTAATTAGAAAGTTTGATTT
>NW_007579095.1:57835-82235 GCF_000690725.1 Stegastes partitus | reverse complement strand
ATTATTATTATTATCACAATGAACAAGGAAAGGGATCTGTGGCTGTAAAGACATAAAAGAATGAAATCAAAAGACCCGAATCAAACATGTTCAGAGCCACACTGAACACATAATGGCCAGTGAACACACACACACTTATTGTATTGCTCTGTCTGTTTGTCAGACTGATAACCTCCAGATGTCAGCTCCAGGGCTCGGGGACTGCAGGCCTAAAGAATGCCCCAGCAATGTGCAGCATGCCTGGGAGCAGAGAGCTGCCAGCTGGCCCTGCCTGCCTTTGGGTTTCAGGAGCCCCCGGCACATCGGGGACACACTAACTGACTCCTTGTCATGTATTCACGCACATGCACACACACACTGGGGCACGCAGACACACAGGCAAGTTCACATATGTTCATGCATTATTTTTTTTACACTTTTGTACATATGCACACATGCTTGCATCAAGGCACATGATTTCCCACATGCGCACACAAGCGTGACTGAACCCACTACACATGCACATACTGTATTCAAACACACAGAAAAAAAACTCCCTAAACCCTAATAAGCACCTAGTTTCCTGGAAGCCCACTGAGAGCTTGTTCCAGTTTTTTCTTTCTTTCTTTGTTATTCTGGTCCTGTCACAATGCCAACAGTCTGTCATCTGCCATGCTGTTTGAACGTGACAGTCACATGCGGCCACTATGCTGATATCATCCACAAGCAGACTCACAATAAAGGATATCTGCTTTTCGATGTCGGTCTTTCTGCCTGACCATCATTTCTTCCAAAGGAATGCTGGGTCCTGACCAGCTGAACGCTTCAATCATCGGGCCTTCGTCAGCAGGCAGATTGCAGTATAGAGCATCTATTCATTCATCGTGTTTTTCCGCTGATAGCCGGGAAAGGCAAGATAAAGACTTAATGATAGGAGCAGCACACTGGACTGAGCATAGCTGAGGCCGAACAGCGTTCTGGCACGATGTGTGTCATAGCTGTCCACATGCGCTGACATACACTCTCCTGATGATTCATTATCATTGGCCAGAAAAAAAGTGTTGTTTTTCCTCTGTTTCCTCGTTTGTTATTTCCACATGCTTGTTTGTTTTCCGTTGTTTTGTCTTTGTTTCCAAATGAACCTTTGCAAATACACACACATACACAAGCGTAGAAAACACAAATTCACCAACAGAGACTAATTCCACCTGCATCCTGTGGAGGGGACTGGCACACCCTGCCTCCCCTACGAGCCAGTTGGTACCTGTGAGTGTTTTGGATGAGTGGAGCTGGAACGAGAGCCGCCTTATCTGGGAAACACATCTGGTCCCCTCGTTCCTCTTTCTGTCCTCTAACCATCCGCCCGCTCGCCTCTGCTTCGCGCTCCCGCCGCCCAGGCCGTCCAGAGACCCGCTCGCCGTCCAATGTCTCCGTGCCGCGAATGTGCGGAGAGTTAAAACAAAAGATGAAAATTATTCACAGCGTTTTTTGCTCAGGTTTAGCTTACAGTCTCTCACAGGCGAGGCAGGTGTATATTGATAGGATGAATTTGCCGGCCCCGCGTTTGGCGTGGCGAACGTTTCGGCGGCTGCTCGTGTGTGTTCCAGGTGGGGAAGAGCGGGAGGGTTTCTACTGTGCTTCAGGTGACAGCGGCACACTGCCAGCGAATGTGTGTGTGTGTGTACGTAGGGCGAAGAGACAACAATAGGATTAGGTGGATTACAGCAATACAACCATCTTACACAGGAGGACACCGTAGAGGATCGAGGAAAAACACTCAGTCTTTTACACACCTTCTAACCCTTATTTCACCAGGCAAGATGAGTAAGGACGCAATCTTCTCTCTGCAGCTATTGCTGGGGGGGGGGGAGGCAGCGCACGGGGTGCACAGGGAGGCTGTATATAAATCCATACATCCCTACATCAGACTTCAAAGGTACATCAAAAATATGAACGAGAACATACACTGATTTTTCTGTTGGATTCCTCACTTCCTCACTTAAAACACTGATGAGCCACAACATTAAAACCACCTGCACAATACTGTGTTGGTCCCCCTCATGCTACCATGAGACCACAAACCTCTGAAGGTGTCCAGAGGTGTCCTTAGCAGCAGCAGAAGTAATGGAGTTTTTCTAGCACATCCCAGAGATGCTTGATTAGGCACATTGTCATGATGAAAGAGGTCATCGTTGCCATGAAGGTGTGTATGAGTGTGAGGGGGCCGTATAGGCCATGATTCATTCTCACACTCACACATGCACACATTTTAACTCTTGCTTGCATATATTCTCCTCACACACACATAAATCCTCCTCTTACACACACATATTTGGACTCTTACACACATGCATTTTCCTCATATACACATACATCCACCTCTCACACACATACGTTCTCCTCACACATACCATAATATGAGGGGCCATATAGGACAAAATGCATTTTTACCTCTCAACGTTAGTCAATTACGTCCAGCCTGATCCACGCATGCGCTCTGGGCACTCCGGGTTGTAGCACCGCCTCTTCTGGGACATTATTACCTCTCACACACATACGTCAGAGTTCCCATTCTGACTAGTGTCAGCTCACGAATACACATATATGACCTCTCATTCGTACTGCTTTATGCTCACACATACACATATGTAACCTCTCACATACATGACTGTTTTCACCCATTTAAGTGCATATAGGTTGACTTGTGTATATGTGTGGGCTTTTAGTAGTATGTATGTGCCTTTTTCACTAGTTTGTATGTGAGATGTTGCTTGTGTGTTTATGTGAGAGTTGATTTTATATGTGCAGGTGATTATAGTAGAAGAGTATGTAAGAGGTAAAAATGCATTTTGTCCGTTACGGCCCCTCATAAGAAAGACTGTTTATGCACATGTCAAAACAACATCTATATAAATGCCAGAACCTCAGATTTCACAGCAGAAAAATCCCTATAATCCCCGGCTTTTTGTATTTTTGTCTACACCAGTCACAATCAACTTGGGCGAAGTTGAGCGAAGCATACAGGCCTCCGCGTTGCCTCAAAACAGTGGGCGGTTGGAATTGTTTTAGGGGAACATTTGCACACAGGGAGACGAGCACTGTAATTAAAATGGATAATTTACTAAAAAAAAACTAGCGGGGCTGCCTTACTGCATGATCCACATCGACAAAATTTGAAATTTTCAGTGTCATAGATTGCTGCTCGGAGGTGGTTGTTTCCCGTAGTGAGGGAAGTTTTGAAACCCGTAACACTGAGACAGCAAAAGGCGCCTGAAATGAGCAACCAATGGCAGGCTTATACCCACGGCGTACATCCACTGTTACCCTGTGTGTTCGGAGCCAGCGTTAAGGTTATCTGCAGTTGGTGCTACAGTAGCTCCTCTGGGAGGTCGGGCCATATGGGTCAGCTTCACTCCCCACGCTCATCAAGGACCCTTGGGCGTCTGTGACTCTGTCGCTGCCTGCTGGTTGTCCTTCCTTGGACACTTTTAGGAGCTACTAAGCACTGCACACTGGGATCACTACCGAAATTTGACCTTTGACAAAGTTGCTCACATTTTTGTTTGCTCACTTTTCCTTTAACTTCCACATTAACTTCAAGAATCAACTCTTCCCTTCGTGCCCAACACATCGTACCCATGAACAGGTTCCGTTGTACAAAGATAATCAATGTTATTCATGTTACCTGGCAGTGGTTTTAATGTTGAAGCTCATCTGTGTATTTTTAAGTGAGGACGTTTGGAAATGAAGAATCCACACGTTAAAAACCGGCTCTCATTATTACACATATATTTTATCAGCACCTGTTTTATGTGATGATAAACTTCTTCTTTCCTGTCTTCAGCAGGGACAAAGAGGATGGGGATGGGAGGGGAAAATGTTTATCTGAAAAATGTGTGCAGGGATGCAGACAAAGCAGAGCACCTCTGTGGACCAAACCCAGCCATGTAGCCTGGGGGAAGTCTCACTTTCTTAGGCAGAAGCCGAGGGCTTGGGCAGGCTCAGGTGTCCTGCCAAGGGCCTCGTGAAATGTGATGCAGCAGCATTCATAAAAATGTTTATTTATGTTTCCTTGTGTTCGCCTCTGACACTCCGCCTAAATTGTTTATCGAGTTTATTGTTAGCATGACACCCAGCATTTTAGTTTCAATTCTAGCAAGGGGATACCTTGTCATTTTACAACACTTTATAGATTCATCTTCCAACCTGCCATGGCAAAATAACGTTCTTCAACTGATGACATGCATAACACAAAGTTATTCAATGCGAAATGTGGCATGATATGATACATTTGACTTTTTCTTTCCAGATTGGTATTGAAGAAATGCTGTCAAGAGTCTGGGAGTCCCAACCCCGAGTTATCAAGTTTCCCCGAAAACATCAGAGGGGTTCCTCTTCCAATGGGCTGAGGCGACAGAAGAGAGACTGGGTCATTCCACCTATCAATGTGCCTGAAAACTCCAGAGGACCCTTCCCTCACATGCTTGTCAGGGTGAGTGACAGTTTGAATCATTTCAGTAAATACTGAACATCTTTTCCTGATGCGCCGTGTCTTTGGTGCACCACAAAACTTTCATACTACTTGTCTTTGCAGACAAAAGCTAAAATTCAAAGAATAGCAAGTTAGAATCCATACTTTCTTTCAAAATACTTATTCAGGCCAAGGAAGAGAGAGGAGTGGGGAGTATGCTGTAATATCTCTTACAATCACCATGAGGCCAGGAGACTCAACATTCTGGTATTTTCGATCAAGCACACCCAGCAGGTGAAAAGCACTGCTCTTGTCTCTGATTTAAGTCATGATGCCAGGTGATTTGTCTGCTGTGCCTCTGGGCACCACAGACAGGTAGACAAAGAATAATCCTTGCTTGGAAAGCACACAAATATGCACTTCATGCTTGGTCTCAGAAGAATAGATCTAAGGATTACTCAGGAGCATTCTCTCTCAGTAGAATTTCTGCACCTGTTACTGTAATATAGCTGGTGGACTATTTCTCACATCACAGCACATCTCTTTGTAGATTACAGCTTATTTAAATTGATCATAACACCCATACAGCTCTCAATGAGGGAAGCTCAAACACTTTTGAGGATTAATGTTCGTTTAAGGAAATGTTTTTAAAAGCCTGGGGTTTAATTAAGTTATCATGCAGCAGCAAACAAAGCAGAATCACATTAATACATCATTTTGGATGCTAATGAGCATATTTCAGCTTTTTTCATTGAAAGTATATGTAGCCCTAGAGCTATAAAGTTACATATAGAACTCTGCATATGCAAAGTTGTCCTTTATATACCAAGCGACTAAAAGATGACACTAATATCTATCTTCTTGTTAAATGGTTCAGGATATACTTTTTAATAACTTTTTTTTTCAACCCTTATTGATATTTTTGCAGTTTCAGTATAAAACAAACAGTGAGAGAGAGAAATTAAAACTGCCTGGGCGGTAACAAACCAGTAACGCTGCGAAGCATGTGTGTCTTAACCGCTCAACCAAATGTATCCAGCTGCTTGTCAGGATTCTAAGGGCCACGCATAAGTATGGTTGTTTTTCCACCCTCTGAACCATCGGGTTTGAAAAGCATGTTCATCTGTCATTTGTCAGAGCCAGAAACTGTAAAAGCAGAAAGGATTGTTGGATTTTCAACTTCCTGACAGTTCTCCAACTACTCATCTGTGACACCCCATTCAGTCTGGGAAATTATCCATATCTAAGCCTAAATCAATTTATTCCACATGTCTCAGTTGAAAATATATTAAAGATAAGCCACTTGCTCCATCCAGATTCTATAAAACAAACAAAAATCGTCACCCCTCAGTGAAACAGGAAGAGTCATTTGACAAAGATTCAGGTTTTTAGTTCTATTTTTTTTGGCTGAACTGCAGGCTGTGTCCATGACATATGATATATCCATGATGTATAGAGTATAGAGCACATCCGTGGGCACTGGGGAAAGAAAATACATGTTAATTCCTGTTTTGAAAAAAAGATTTGTGGCATTATAGTGTTTCATGCTGCACAGAAAATGTTTCACAGTCCTGTCTTCTTCTCCTGGTTGTGCTGTTTCCATAGTGGTGCAAGACTTACATTGCAATAAAGAAATTAGCTTACAGTGAGGAAATATATTCCTGGAGCAAAAAAAAAAAAAATGCTTAGGATTGAAAGGGTTAAGTAAAAATATCCTCTCTCCATAAGTCTTACTTTTTATATATTTCTCTCTATCCAAAGAATGGCAATGAAAAACGCACAGTTTTACCAAAATAGCGGCGAAAAGGTTTCCATCATAATGCACTGCTGCTTTATTACACTACATGTGATTAGTGTTGTCAGATGTTAAGAAGTTCTTCATATTTAGTTTTCCAGTTTCTGAATTTGTGATGAAGGATAATGGGAACATTGATATAGAATGGGGCTGCACGGTGGCTCGGTGGTTAGCATCGTTGCCTCACAGCAACAAGGTCGGATTCTAAATTGGCGGATTCTAAATCGTCCATAGGTGTGAATGTGAGTGTGCTTGGTTGTCTGTCTCTAAGTGTAGCCCTGTGATAGACTGGTGACCTGTCCAGGGGGTCCCCTGCCTTCACCCTGAGTCAGCTGGGATAGACTCCAGCCCCCCGCGACCCTAGTGAGGATTAAGTGGTGTATAGATAATGGATGGATGGATGATATAAAATGAATCAGACAAACTATATATTTTTCACATGCTGAGGTCAAGTTAGAACAAGGTGTCAATAACTTGACTGAATGAGGTAAGGGTATTCTGGTCTCGCGTTTTATTAATACCAGTTTAAGCTTAGTGTGTAGTCATTGTTGGTAGCACGCATTGTTCTGCCCCAAGGACCCAACAGGATTCAATTTTACACTGCAGCTCAGCCACCACTCTGTCAGTGTCACAGCAAAAATGTAAAACTCAACAATTCTCACAATCGAAACAGGGAAAGAAAAAAAAAAAGAGAAAAGTTGAACTAAATATGAATGTAACCACTTCATAATTACAACCAGCAGATAACAAAGAATATTAACGATAAGGAAAATCTAAAGCAAGTTTCTCATGGAGGTGTCGCACTCTTGTAGCTCTTTGCTGCGACTCTAATCTCTCCTCACTCACTGCCTCTTATCAGTCACCCACACAGACATGCAGCTTTTTTGCTGGCATTTCTGACGCACACAAACAGACACACACACACACACACACACACGCACACACACACAAAGTCCCTCACGCCCATTTGTACAGCAAGGCTTACACTCCCGGATTACGGAAATCGCCTTTCACCAATGTGTCGGCAAGAGGGCAGATTTTCCACCAAAGCGTGGAAACACTCACCCTCACAAACAGGCACAAAGCGGGGCCGTGGAGTGTCACAGGAGGCACCAAATTGTGCTGCCCTGCTGGAGAAATGGACCCTCTTTTATCCCCTTTTCATGTTGGATGGTTGGATTAAACCTCGAGGGCTTCCTTCGTGCGTGTGGCCGTGTCACTGTCGAGGTCGGGTTAACGTGGGTGTGCGCCTGCGTGTGCAATGCGCGTTTCTGTATGTGAACATCTATCAGATATACTGTATATGCGTGTGTGTGTGTGTGTGTGTGTGTCAGCGCTCAGCCATAGCTGAAAGCAGCGCACCATGGAGGATGCGACTCTGTTGCTCTGTGAGTTTGTCTGTCGCTGCAGCACAGCTCTCCGTTCTGACAGGCAGCCGAGGAAATGAGCAGTGGGGATTCTGCGCTTTATCTTGCCGGTCTCAGAAGTGGCCAAGAACAACCTTTAAAGCTTACACACTTCAGATTTCAGGACACAATAGCTCTCCTGTGCTGGAAGACTGTTTGAGTTTTTCTTCTCTTGTGTTTCTACTCTCAAGTCTTCACATAAGCAGGTTCATCAGGTTTAAAAAAGACCAATTAACCCTCAGTGTGTAATTACCACTTTGCGGCAATCAAATGATGCAAATAACATGCCCAAAGTGGTGTGTGGTGGGTTTTACTTTGATTCACTGAGAGTGGAGAAAGAACTGGCAGCATGACACAGAGTACAATGACTGACTAATGTACCTCTGCTGTGGTGGGATATTTGATTAATCAGTGGCACCGACTGATCCAGTTACACATCTTGTATAAAGCAAAGTACACTCTGATTTAATTCTAAATAATAACATGATTCAGTTTTAATAAGTCAATCAATTCATACGCTTGCAGTATCGTGTAAGTAAGCTGATGGTAATCCAAAGCCGCTTTCATCTTCGGTCTTCAACCTGAGATTGCATCACCCTGTTTCAGTTTTTAAAAGCTGCTTTTGAAACACAGGAGAAAAAAAAATGCCCGCTTTCACACACCGATACCGTGCAAGAGCTCCATTCCACTGCAGGCCATATTTACCTTGACATGTGCAGTTCAGTCATGAAGAAGCACAAGTGGTGCGGCTTTGATGGCATTGATTTACCATTGTGCTCAAATGGAATATGCTTCCGAGCTTTCCTGTCAAATTATTTGAGGTGACAGATCTAAGTGCAGTGGAAACGGAGAGGCTGAAAAACAGCTAGAGTTAAATGGATACTAAGGTGGATGGTGAGAACTACTCCTTTTTTTTCTTTTTTGGAGGAACTGAATAGCATTGAGGGTGGGGAATGGGAGAAAGGAGGGAAAGGCTGAGATTGAAAAAAACAAGAAAAGAAAAAATAGAAAGTCTTTGGAGAGTGCTGTAAATCTGCAGGGTGAGGGAGGCCAACATTAGTTTCAGGCCATTTGTGGCATTCTCATCTCAACCGTCTCCTGCAGCACCTACACTGGGGCCAATGAGGCAAAACTGATGGAAAGCAGTCTGAATATAGGAGAGAAAAGACCCTCCTTTCATTTAACCAGGCCTCAAATGCCGGCTCCCTCCCTGACCCACAGTTAGGACACGGAAATGAACAATGAGCTGGAAATAATTGAGCACATTGTGGACAGTTATTTTAATAATATGAGATTTCCGCGAGCCAAAAGAAAGACTGAAGAGAAATGTCTGTGTTTGCAGTTTCTTTTACTCTCTGCGTGATTCTATATCCTCACCATACAGCTAAACGAACTGTAATTATGTGTACAACGCACAGTCTTTATCATACAGCCACATTCTTGTAGGAAAATTAAGGTCTTGGGTGAACTGGCACATTAAAGTGCTTCTCAGTGTGATTTAGTTTAGCACATTATTTTGAATAGTCCTTTATGATAATCCCGGGGTTTGATATAACAGAATACAGTGTGGTGTTCAACGTGTCACAGTCGGACAGGCTAGTCATTTATCAGGATCTTATGAAAAGCAAACAGAGGCCCAGAAACAACAACAAATGGTTAAATGTACACAAAACTCACAATTCGTGTACAGAATAAAAGCATGACTTTTGCTTTCGGAACAGAAAGAATTTGTGGCTTTCTGATGGTGTCCTAACTGTAGCCAGCAGCTTAAATATATATAATGTATTTGTGTGTGTGTGTGTGTGTGTGGGGGGGTGGGTGGGGGGGGGGGTGTTAGCTCAATTCTGATGACACTGTAATGTCTGTACAGTTGTTTGCTCAGTATCCAAAATGAAAACACGACGGTTTATTTACACCCTCATATTGCACTGTGTATTTCATTACAACTCATAATGAGTTTGTAATGTGATTTTTGGATCCGCTTGTTTTGTCTGCAGTTTTATTGCATCCCTGGTGCATTGAAATGCATTGAGTCCGTCGTGACTGCTGTGTGTGGGTATGCTTCCACGTTTGGGTATAGGAGTTAGCGGGACAAAACATACACCATTATATTAGTCAAAAAACAATTTATCTAAATTTGACACTAGACAGAATTCGTCATCTAAAAAAAAGTAGTTTTCACACCAGTTACTTATTCCCTGCAGCCCAGTTTGCAGATGGAATGCACTTGTAGTCGCGTCCCTTCACTGCTGACGGAGGCACTGAGGGATGCTGTAGGAAGAAAAACAGCAAAATAAACTTTTCAGACTGCTCATTCAGTATCCCAAGCACATATAGACAGTGGCGGAGGAAGTATTCACATCCTTTACTGCAGTAACGTACTGGTACCACACTGTACAAGTACTCTGTATTGAAACTGTTACCCAAGTAAATGTACGTATTAAGAAAAAACTGTACTCAGAAAGTTGGCATCTCTAACTGTCCTGCTATCAAATATTTTATTGTTAGATTAATCTTTCTCATGCATTGATTCAAAAACAGGATATTACTGTAGCTGGTTGAGCTTATTTTGAAAACATTTTTTATCTAACTGCAAATAATGATTATCTTCAGTGTGAATTAATCTGTTGACTATTTTTCTAGTGTTTGAGTAATTCTGAAATGAGTAAGAAATTCCACTAAAAGTACTTTAAATGATTAGAAAAATAGTGGCCCTGTATTCTCAGTTGACAAATGGATGAATTAATGATTCATTCCAGCCTTATAGTTGGATAGTTTAGTTTATAACAAAACTGTATTTTAGAAGTTCTTCATTCATTTTGTTTGCATTTGAACAAGAGCTAGTAAGTAAAGCGGCCAGAT
Organism: Stegastes partitus; assembly: GCF_000690725.1. Lineage (NCBI taxonomy): Eukaryota > Metazoa > Chordata > Actinopteri > Pomacentridae > Stegastes > Stegastes partitus. The sequence goes on along the minus strand of NW_007579095.1, from coordinate 71,722 downwards.
AAAGGGACCGTATATTATTTCTCACTAAGATAGAAGTATTGAGTATGAATATAAAGTGTCATGAAAACACTCATGTAAAGTACACGTGCCTCAAATTTGTACTTTGCATAATAAACCACATTACTGTTTCGTAATTGACTGGTTTGGACCATAGACTGTATAAAAGATGGACGTAGCTTCCGTGACGTCACCCGTTGGTTTCTGCACTGAGAAAATGAAGCCAGGGTTTTGCTACTTCCTGGTTGACATCTTGGATTTTTGGAGCTAGTGACGCAAAAATCGTCAGAGGGGGGCGGAGCCATAGGAGCAGCGATTGGTCAGATGGATTGAGAGGCGGGCCCTCTCTGCCCGCCCACATTTACCGCCTTCTGCTCGCTTCGTCTGCATCGTCGCTGCCAACTGTCAATCAAGCCAGCCACGCCCCCTGCCCCGCAAAATGTTGATGATTTTTTAAAAATTCAGTATTGATTTATTTTCAGATTGGCCACCTGATCTCTGGACTTGACCATGAAAACTAATTTTAAAAAAATCCTGAGCTGTAGGAATGCAGTATTTCGTGATCTGTGATCACTTCTTTTCCAATTCAAGTCTATGGGAACCAGGGCTTTTTGGAGCCAGGACTAGCGGACGTAGTGATATTGCAGGTTTTTGACACTTCCGGGTTGGCTTCATTTTTCGGGGCCGGTTGCTACGTCCATCTTTTATACAGTCTATGGTTTGGACTTGTAACCCATTCATTGGTCATTTTTAAATTGAATAGTTAAGGGGGTGCAAAGACTGAAGAGAAATATCTGTGTTTGCAATTTCTTTTACTCTGCATGATTCTATATCCTCACCATACACCTAAAAGAACTGTAGCTATATGTACAGCCACATTCTTGTAGGGAAATTAAGGTCTTGGGTGAACTGGTCTACTAAAGTGCTTCTCAGTGTGATTTAGTTTAGCACATTATTTTGACTAGTCCTTTATGGTAGTCCCAGTGGCTGATACAACAGAATACAGTGTGGTGTTCAATGTGTTACAGTCAGAGTGACTGCAGACTCTTCATTTAGTGGGATCTTATCAAAAGCAAACAGAGGCACTGAAACAACAACTAATGGTTCAATGTGCCCACCACGCAAGCAAAACATTCTTTTAGAGAAGAAAACTTTCATTTGACAAACATCGTTCTAACTATACCCAGCAGCTTAAACACATGTGCAGCATGTATGTGTGTGTTGGAGCAAGTTAGCTCGATTCTGATGACATTGTAATGTCTGCACAGTTGTGTGCTCACAATCCAAAAAGAACGTGTTATGTACCTTGTTTAAAGACTGTGTTAACAGGACCCAGGCAGGGTTACACTGATTAGATGAAAAGTAAATTAGTAATAATTGAGAATTTACTTCCTCCACACTGTATGGGGGAACTCTCAGACAATGAACACTTTTTAAGTTTTATTCTGAAATGGAAAAACTGTTGGGTTTAATTGAGTTTAAGCTCTTTAAGTGCTGCAGTGATTCGATCTTACGGTTCTGCTGTTTCTTACAAAGTGCTTTCTGAGTCACAAGAGTCACATTGTCTGTCCAAAATCATTACCCCACAACAGTCTATTAGCACACTATTTAACATTTCACATTATGTAATTACAATAGAGTCAAACAGCAAACACCACAGTTTTACACTGTCGGTGTAAAGGTGAGGTTAAAGATTTCTACATTATCGCTCACTCTGCTCGTCCAATATTTAGCTTTTTATTTCTCATTGTATGTGCACTGTCTGTCTGTGATAGAAATTCTGTTTAGTTTTCAGCTTCAAGGAGGAAACAGAGTTTGTTGACATGTCTCTCTGGTTTAAATCAGGACACCCCTCACTCCCTTTTCCCCTGACACGATCCACAGAATGCGTCCCAGAATCCAGGAGTGTCTTGGTGCTGAGTCATGCACAACAACAACACAGTCCCCAGGAATAAAGTTCCCTTTAATCTTGTTCCACATAGTTTACTTTTTCATGACTGTCTAACCCACCTCCGAAAGAAAGAAAGAAAGAACTGCCAAAAAACTTCACTTGTTTCCATCCTCTTCGAGGGTACAGGTCTTCCCAATAGAGCACGATGCAGTTTTCAGCTCAAGCAGATGGCCAAAGACTGTTCATGTCATTTGTTATTGTTCCATGTTGGTCTCTTTACTGCCTCTACATGCTGTTAGAAGCTGCTCTTTTACACTAATTAACATACAGATGGCACTTTCAATGCAAAGTTTAGGTCCAGGGATGTATGCAGTGGTATGGCTTAACTTTCTTCTTAGTGTTTTCTTTGATTGTCCCGGATGTACTGTAGATATGCCCGCAAAAAATAGATAAATACCCCATAAAAAAAACTTTAAGGCTTCACTAATCCATATTTATACCGACCCTGGTACACAAGAACAGAGAATCCTTACCTAACTTCACAGTTTCTCTGATAGTTTTAGCATCTTTTAGCTCAGCCTCCATCTCTCCTGTTTTCATTTCATAATCTCTTGTTTCCAGCCAGAACCAAACAACAGATAGACAAAGTTAGCAACAAGCTGGATTTAGCTTCTGAAGAGGCAGATGGGGTTTTATTTATTTTTTTTATTTTAGATCTGGTGGATACCAAAGAGCTAAAAGGAGATCCTTCCAGTTTTTCAGGTGGACACAGGCATGACTCTGTGTGCCAGTGTTGCACCATGTCTGCTGATGTTACAGCAAGAGTCAGTTAATGCAATAAAGGAGAATCTCACCCCCATGTCTTTACAAAACATTGTACAGCACCAGGTGTAACGTATAAATTAGCCCCAGGTCTTTGCTGTGAGGACAGTCCAGTCAAGTCATTCTGGGCTTTTTGAGGATATTAGAAACACAAATTTCCTGCAGCATAAAAAAAAAAAAACGATGGTTTGCGTGTAAACATTTGTGCACGTGGGCTTTTGTTTGCTGCTTCATGCCTGTGTGTGTGTGTGTGTGTGCGTGTGTGTGTGTGTGTGTGTGTGTGTTGTCTGACTGAAAGTGTTTGTCTGTTTGTCATTCTCGGCATCCCCAGTCGGACAATTAGAAGGTGACAGTCCCATTAGAGGCGGCCCAGTAGTACAAAGGCTGAGTGCTGTCGTGAGTGACACAGAGCTCAGCCTCTCACTAAATAACTGTCAGTCTGCCCTCGTCCACTCTGACCCCTCTGGCAGCCTCCCTCTGAGCCACTCGAACTCCCCTCTGGACGCTCATTGGCAGCCTTGGCAGCTCCCTGAGCCAAGCATGGCCCTCTTTTCAAGCCTGGCCTCCAACTGATTGGTTGGACGCCGCTAGCCCTAGGCATGCCAGAAGGGCTTTCAACTGGCCTCAGGGTGCTGCTGATTGGCCAGGCTGTCATGGCCGCATGTCTCCTATGGGAGCATGTGGCAGCGGCTTGGGTTGAGGGATGCAATTTGACAATGGAGGTAGGTGGAGAGGAAAAATGCAGGAGCAGCAGAAAGCTCCCTCCCTCCGTCCATAACTCCATCTATATCTTCTTTGTGCTCTGTTCTTTCCCTTTAGTCAGCCTTCCAGCGGCCAATCATGTCTTCACTTGTAATTATCTTGTGATATCTCTCAATGCATGGACGACCTAATATGGTTTACCTATCATCCCTGTTCTGGGAAGCCTCGTGTAGAGTAGGAGAATGGAGCTATTTAACGAGTTGAATCTCTCCAGGGGTCTGCGGTTTGTTTAGGCGGGTAAGACAAGTAAGTCGACCTCTGCCTCCTTCATTCCCTTCCCAAGAATTAGGGAATGTGATTTCCTTTATAAGGGAGACAGAATGGCTGTATTTGCTCTATTCTTCTCCCTCACTGTGAATCAGGGAATTAATGCCATTGTTAATGCAGAGAGACCGCTGGTACATTTCAACAGGATTCTCGCCTCTTGCAGAGCTCATCTAAATTGCCTGGCTAATGCTATAATTGGGTTTGTGAGTCACTTCTTAACTTCCATTAATATTTGTTCTCCCTCTAATTGCTCCTTTTTCCAATCCTGCATTTCATTCCTCTGTCTGGCTAATGGTTTGAGGTGGAGGCAGTGATGTGCATGTGCATGCCTGCGCGTGCGCTTGAGAAAGCATCCAATCTATTTTTGAGCTGGTACAAAATGTTAAAGCTGTGGGACTTCTTTCTCTTTTCTTGGTAATGATGAATGACATGCAGGATGGAAACACAGGGTATTTGAGTTTAAGAGAGAGACATCAGAAAAGTTCACAGTCAAAATTTGTGGAACCACCTCCAGATCCATGATCCATGTGCACCAAAGATAAAAAAATATCTCTTCCCCCAAAGACATCCTATCTGCTTTTTAAAAGAACACCAAACTGTTTCATTTGAAGGTTATTTATTGGATATGCTGCCGGCATTCAGAATGCTTTCTGCTCTTCATTAAAAGACATATTACGTGACAATGCCTCTGCTTTTTCAGAGGTTTTCTTCTAAGCTTCTTCGCTCTTTTCACACTTACCTATAACTGGATTGTCTTTTCCTCTTATACATCACATTAAAAGAGCTCCTCTGGAGGGGGGAAAAAAACACTGCCACCAAAAGGCTTCAGATTTGTTTGCTAAAATTGTCAAGAAAAACAACATACACTATTATCTTAAAATCCACTTCTCAGAAACATCACCTCAGGAAACCTTAGGAACTCAAAGGATTCAATTCAATTGACCGTGTTAGACGGTGGAGAAGAATGGCTGAGTGACGGTACCAGAGTAGACAAAGCGTCCTCAGGTGGCGACTCTTGCTCGTTTGTATTGATGGGACTCTCGTCGCATCCTTTCCGCCGGGGAGAAATGGAAGACCGGAGTGCCGGAGAGCAAGAGACAGAAAGAGGTAGACGAACTGATACGGCAGCACAAATGCAGACAGAGCAGCTGCACATCAAATGAAAAGGAGCGTGTTGAGGGCAAAAACAGATTCCCAAACTGTATGGAGCTTGGTTCATTTCCCATTCAGTTTTCCGATCCATAATGGACTCGCCTGCCTGTGTGCTGTTTTTTATGAGTATCAGGGATAACTGTGTGCGACACTGGCTGTCAGTGGCTCTCACTTGAGAGATATTAAACCTGTGCTCTCTGCAGCTGCTGTCTCACAGACCTCCTATGTGACTATTTTTAAAATCATCCGCACCATTCCCTTCTCATGATGCCGGTAAACTGACAGGTTTTACCCCCATTTAGCGCCACACTCTCACGTGTACGGCTGTTATTGTATTTTGCAGGAAGGAAAGTTTGAAAGCTGGCAAAAAACTTGAGGTCCTACATTTTCCCTAATTGGAAATTTTGTTTCCATTTTGTCAGCCCATCTCTCTATTTCTTTCATCCTCCGCTTTCTTATTTCCTCCTATGTCATTTTGTTGGATGTTTGTGTGGATGGCCTATCAGACTATTTGAATTCCTCTTCCCCCATCAAAAGCAGGGCACATCAGCTTTGAAGAGTGACAAGCACACAGCAGGAGCGATCAAAGCAATGCAAAACTGAAATTTAAGAGGAAGTTAAAAAGCATGTAGTTTTGCCATTTCCCTCATGTTCAACAAAGAGAAAACAGATACTGTATAACAGCAGGGAAAGATGAGACATTATCAAACACAGCGATTTTCAAGGATGCCTGTGTAGTTCGCAGATGCACAGATGCTTTTGATAATGCTGTTTAACATAGCAATTCACCCATTCGCAGTAACTCGTGTTAGCAGCCATTCCAGCATCCCCATGAGTTCAAAGGTTTGTTGTTAGATCAGAATATTTTAACCCCAGCAGCGACACTGAAGTCAGACTGCTCACGATAGAAAAAATATGCTGTCTATTCCAGCATGACAGTGTCATTGTCTTTCTTTAAAGGTGTCAGAGCTGCTACAAATCTGCTCTGGGAAAAAAAAAATGAAAAACTGCATATTTTAAAAGCAGTAAAAAGCTTGCCAGCAATTCCCCAAGTGGACATGCCGCGGTGTAAAAAGGAGCAGTAAATAGAAATGAGACGTGTGAGCTTGCTGCTTAAATTACTGGACATTCACACTTGGGGGAAATTTGAGTCAAGCACTAAGAGTGAGAAAGCAAATTAGATTTGGTTATCTTTAAACCGCTGTTTTTACAATGTCAAACATCTTATGATTGTTTTCTGCTTATACTTAGCATTAATCCTGACTCCAAGCGGCACCTCATTATTTCAATTTCGACCAGTATGAATTCAAAACCGTGCTTTCACCACCACTAAATTACCGTATTGTAATGTCTTCCTGTGTAAACTGGTGCTTGCAGAGAGGAGGAAAGGCAGCCGAGGCTTGTCAGTATGTGAAGCATCCAGTCAGTAAGTAGGTTCTATTAAAGGCATGGCAGATGCTGTCTTAATTATGGTTGACAGCTCAGCCATAGCATGTCTGTGTCCTGACTGGTTGGCATCATTTTCATCCATAATGCACCTCAGCATAGAAACGCCATTCCTCAGCTTTCCTGCATTTATCTCCTGCAAATGAACCGTCTTCCAAACGCTTACCCTTCAAACCAACCTGTAATAACCGCTGTGTGGTGGGTCTTTTAATATCTGACTTGTGACGCCATTAGTGACATTTACTCTCACGAGGCAAAACAAATAGACGGTACTGTGCTATTTCTCACACTGTTTGCTCTGTCATGCATATTTTACATTAAAGCATATATTGTTGGGTTAGGATAATAAGAAGGAGCAAAATTACCAGAGCACAAGCCCAAAAAGATATGTCAGCTAAATATAAAAGCAAGAGGAAAAAAATGAAACCAATCATAGGCCGTTATGAAGGAAAAACAATATGACGTTGTTTAGAGTGCATTTGAGGCCTAGAACATTTAGCTTGTACAGAATGTGAAGGGAAATTCAGGTATTTTTCAAAATGGGTCTTATTCTCATAATTGTGTCTAGCGGACTATGAGTAACACTTGTTTTGCACTCGAGATATAAAGATTCAAGAAACAGGGCGGCCCTTTGGCCGAGTGCTCGGGGCTCAGACCATGTGGGCTGAGATGCCCTAAGCAGCAGGTCACTGGCTCGATTCCAGGCTGGGGACCATTTGCTGCATGTCTTTCCCTGCTGTCTTTCACCACATTTACCGTCTCTGTTCACTGCCGCTATGAAATAAAGGGTGTACAAAGGTCCCTCAAAATCCATCAATAAGTACAATTTAATGAAAGGTTCAAGCAATGTAGACATATATATATATATATAAATTCTTGTATTATCTCTAAATCTTAACTACAGAAAACAAAAAATAGTGAAGCTACTGACGCTATCACAGACTGACTTTGGCTGCAGCTCTCTAGAAAACCAAACTACATGTGGATTTATTGTGTCTCCCGGCCATATAGCAAGTAGTAAACAGTTGAAAGGCAAGACTGGTTACCTAGTTATGAGGATGCTGTAAGAGGAGACCTGCTGGTCCCAGCATATGTGCCATCATTTATGTAGTTTACTTTTGTTCAGATTCAGATGATTTAAAATGATTTATTTCGTCTGTAAATCTCTACATTGAAGCTAGGAAGAGTTGCGTGAGCATGAGCCATTGTCAGAAGAGTCACAGATGGAAAAACACACGCGTTGTGATAATTGCAATGCAAAGTAGCCTTTATGAAAGTAATTCTACTCATCAGATACACAAAGGAGACAATGAAACAGATTTTTGCTTTACGTAGCAGGTTCAGTGGGCAGGACCTGACTGAAGCGCTTATTTATTCATCCACACTCGTGACAGATATCAAACGTTTCAATTTTAAAAAAGTGATCGTCAGTGGCAACAACATGCCGCGTTGTCCTCCCGATAATAGTGTAGGTGAGGATTTTATGAGCCCTCCTAACCCGTGGGGGGTGTTTGATGTGCCCTGAAGGCAAAGTGAGGTGACTAAACCCATAAAAAGCTATAAAATAAAGAGAGGGAAGGGAATGTGCGAAGCCAAAGGACTGCAACACGGGCCTGAACCATCAAGTGCGGATGAGACATAAAAGAGGCTATCAAAGAGTGTAAACCACAGATTCCCATTATTGTGTGACATTAGCCCATAGCACACAGTAACCCTTAATGATCCCATGGGCGCCTGCAGCACACTGTCCTAATGACTTCCTGGTTGAAGGATAGTTGTTTCTCGGAAGCAGAATACTGCCAGAGACGGAGAAGCAGCGCTGCACATGTGCTCGTCACGGCACAACGCTGCTTTGTTCGCTAGAAGTAAGCCGAACCAGAAGTAAATGAGTGAAGCGCATAGTGCCATCAAATAAACACCAAATTAGTCCATGTTTATGTAGGCATCAAACTATTTATGCAGATAGGGTGATCACACAGGGTTGGATCAATTAAAGCAGATTTGGACAGACTGAAACTTCACAGCGCGCTAATTAGGCAACCAGCCGCTATGCTCAATAACTGGAAATGCATTCCTTTCCATTCCGTTCCCTCTATCTGTTTGCGTGCCTCGTGTCACCCCCAAGGAGTTTTAGCAGAACACTAATTCTTCATCTAATTTTCCCCCCCAACTCCCCCGATGCTTTGGCTCCCTGTGCCTCCCTGCTTCAATCCCTCTCCATCTTTCTTCTCACGCTGATAGCTTGTCCCACAGGATCCCAGCCGTTGTCAGTAATCAAGGAAATCACTTTCAAAGAGCTACAAATAGGTCACTTATCTGATGTCTGGTCTGATCTGACGGAGACAGACAGCTAGTTAAGTCCCTTACATCTGCCTTTCCCTGCTATTTTTAGCGTGATTAGTAGCCGTTCTATCTGCTAGGAGGCGCTGAAGCAAGAGGGAGAGTTAAAGATAGCGATGGATAGACCGTAAGAGAGAGAGAGAAAAAGCCAGAAGACAAGGAGGAGGAGGAGGACAGAAATCCCAGCTTTCATCATTAGCATTCTAGTCAAATGGCTCAATTGAGCAGTTGTCACTCATGGGATTCCCAGGACTCCAAGAAGCCATGCTTCTTCATTTATTCAATTTATTGATATAAAGACTCTTCATTAAGAGACACCAGCAAATGTGACATCTGGTCTCAGGTGGCCTTGATGTGGAATTTTAAGCAGGCATAGAAGCAGAGGCAGCATGACGTGTAAAAAGCTCCTTTGTCTCCTCTTGGGGCTATTATATGGATGTGCCAACTATACACGGTCAGCTTTGAAGTCCCAGTGAAGAGACAGATTGCACAGAAACACACACACTCACGCTCACACACACACACACTCACTCTCAGCCACGCAACCGTGCACATGTCCGCATGCAGAATCACAGACCCATGGCGGGTGAAAATTTCATAAGTATGTTTCCCACCTGACGGCCTTGTGAATTATTGAACTGAGCTGGTCCTTTTGATCCACGCATTGGTGCACACACAGAGAATCTCTTACCTGTCAAACACTTCACTAAACACACATACATGGCTACAAGCTGCCTCTTATGCGCCCAGGAAATACTTATGTAAAAATAGCAGATGCAGGGTGGTAAATCTGTCTGTCTTCCTCTGTGTGTGTGTGTGTGTTTTTTTTTGTCTTCTCTTTTTATTTTTTGGGTGTCCCTGCAGCTCAAGCAGATGGGATTCTTCGTGGTTTGCCTCAGTTCATTTCTTCCGGTTTTGAACAGTGAGTCCTTAACATGTTTGTCTCCTTCACAGATAAGACAGAGGATTTCTCAGGCACGTTCTCATTACTGAAATGCATAATCCGTCTGTTCTGCTCCACATTATCTATCTGTTATCCAAACAGATGACACTGACGATGAGGGTGAATGATTAAATTATGTTATTATTTATGCCATAATTTTATCCTGCTTTGATTGGCAGATGGTGGGCGTTGTGAATAATAAATGTAATTAGTCGTACAGTATCGCCATCATGCTACAGTGATTACATGTGTGCCAAGTAGAACAGTCTAAGGGCACTGATTGATAGAAGTTACACAATGCTGTACATTACGCCCAAAAACCTGCAGGGTCCACAAATGGATCCTGTGTGAAGTGAGCTCAGGAAATGAAAATTGCTGCTGTGAAAGCTTCAGCGGAGTGCTGCACTGTGGGTGTGGGAGCACCACGTTGGAAATTAAGAGAGAGGGTATCATGTTCAAACAGAGAAATGTTTTATGCAGCAGCCGCCATCACAGCTGAACGGATGAAGTAATTTCATTTTCATGCATGATCTGCAGCCCCACAGACCCGGAAAATTGCATAGGAGGGGAAGAAAAAGATAGAGAGGGAAAAAAAAAAGAGTCAAGCCTTCCTTTTTCTCCATTTGACTGTGATTATTCCCTCTGACTTGTAACCATAGTGATGGTTCAGTCCCAATAAAAAAAAAAAAAAAAAAGAGGCAACGCAGTGTTGCATTCAGAACCCGAGGGTGAGGTCAGACAAGAGATGATGTGATTATAGTGGGTACAAGAGTTTCTTTTGAAGTGCATGACGACTAGAGCTGAAACACCTTATTGACTATTTGGATAGTCTATTGATTATGCAAAACAGGCGCTCGTTACAGCTTCTCAAACAGATTTTGTGTTTTTCTCAGTCATACCCTCGTCTCATTGTATATTTGATACAATGACAATATCTATCTATCTATCTATCTATCTATCTATCTATCTATCTATCTATCTATCTATCTATCTATCTATCTATCTATCTATCTATCTATCTGTGTGATAGTAAATAGGTAACAAAGATTTGTCGTCTTTTGGTGTGGGAATGGCCTTTCTGTACTATTTCTGAGACGGCAGATAAATAAATAATGTCAATAATTGTAGCTTTACAGCACATTACATGATGACATCAGCCCACCCATAATCTCAGCAAAATACATGTTTTAAAAAGTTATTCACTACTGTAATTTATGCTTTGCAAAAGTTTTGCACAGTCTGTGTAATTAACCATCTGAACCCCAGCCTGGGTGTTTTTTGGGGTTTTGTTTTGGGTTTTTTTCAGTCCCGTCACATTTTTACTCACTGTGGGCTCATTTGTCACTGCAGTATAAAGTCCTGCACCTCGATGGAAACAGCACAACCATGGATACAGGTAGAGAGAACTCAAAAATGTCTTCTGTACTTTTAAGGAAAATTGATTATATGATTCATACTTGCTAAATTTAATTACTTTTTTTTACAAAAAAAATCTGAAAATATGAAATCAACATGTACAACATTTTTTAAAGTGCCCTCAGGTGTTACTACATCAATCAATCAATCAATCAATCAATCAATCAATCAATCAATCAATCAATCAATCAATCAATCAATCAATCAATCAATCAAAATAATGGCTCTAAATTCTAAATTTTGGTGATGTGACTGATGGTTACAGAGTCCTTAATGGCTTAATGGTTGTGCCAAGGAGCACTATTATTTAGTTTTGCAATTTTTTGTTGTTGTTGTTTTTTTTTTTTTAACAGAATTTGTTTGAGCAAATGCTTCATTTTTGTCCAAATTTTAAATAAGACACGCAGCATAAAGTTTAAAGAAATAATCTGTTTTTAAGCTAAGAATTGTTTTGGGGTTTTCGACTGAATGGAACAACACAGATGATTAGTTCAAGGACCGCCATATAATTGAAAAATCTGATGGTTACTTGTGTTTTTACACTTCCTGGCTCTGGTAAATGGTGTCATTTTTTGGCAATTTTCACAAAATCACAATTCATTCAAAGCGGCCTGTGAGTTTCAGGGTTCGGCGGGTTGATTTCTCATCCATCATGTATTCATGTCAGAGGGACATGTGATTGGGTAAAACTTATTCTGCAGTCTTACAACAACCGCAATCATACAGACACGATTTCTTTGCTGCACAAAATCATCTCAGTGTTTCCAACTTTACTCTGATTACAGTTTTTACTTGTGGAATTTTTAGTTTTACCACTTGTAAGGAAAAAAAGTCTGAGCAGGGAGAGTCACTCCTGAGCTGAACTGCCTACCACTGGTAGACATTGATTGACAATTACAGACAGTTTCCTGAATGCAACCTGCAGGAAGCAAGACTCCATATTCTATAATTATTGGCTGAATTCTCTGGTGGTGTAATTAAATGAAACAAAAAGGTAATGCAGTTGTTACGTGTCTTAATGGCATGGGAGGTTTTAGCACTTGCATTTCCATAGATGAAATAGCACCATTCCAATTATATATATATATAACTGATTATTTAACTTGAGGGTCGCTTAGGGTCATGAATCATGTTTCTGAAGGTATTGTTTGTCTTTACTAACTTGCCCTAAACTGTGGCCACAAATACACATAACAATGCAATAATATGTGGTACTATTTAAAAGTCAACATTTTGAATCCCCAAACCTGCCGGTGGGTTTAAAAGGTATGTTTTATTTTTTCAAAAATCACCACAATGATGCTATTTTTTTTTAGTGCAAGAATGCATTAAACCAACTTTCCAACAGTCCTTGAACTACTCAACTTTATTGTGTCACTCAGTCAGAAAAGATTTGTCAAATTTAAGCTTGAAATTGTGACATTTTATTGAGATCATTTTGTTCTAGCTGTTTTGTTTAGGCTGGTTCACGTCCCAGTGGGGGCACCGGGATCTTTCTGCGTGGAGTTTGCATGTTCTCCCCGTGCAGCGTGGGTTCTCTCCGGGTTCTCCAGCTTCCTCCCACAAGTCCAAAAACATGTTGAGGTTAATTGGTGATTCTAAATTGTCCGTAGGTGTGAATGTGAGTGTGCTTGGTTGTCTGTCTCTAAGTGTAGCCCTGTGATAGACTGGTGACCTGTCCAGGGTGTCTCCTGCCTTCACCCTGAGTCAGCTGGGATAGACTCCAGCCCCCCACGACCCTAGTGAGGATTAAGGGGTGTACAGATAATGGATGGATGTTTTGTTTAGAAATTTGGCCAAAATAAATAGTTTGTAGTAACAAACAACAACAACAACTTGTATAGAAATTTAGGGGCTTTTTGGCTGGACTGTAGGTTGTGTTTAAACAGATCAGATAAGAGATAAATATGGAAACATATAAAACATTTAAGCAATAAAATGTCTATAGCCACTATAGACATAAAGCCTCTGTAGCCACTTTTTTTCCCACCCAATATTTATAAAATAAATAGTCAAAGACATTAAAATGTTCTTTGTTTTTGTGATTTATGGCATTGCACTTTGTTATACTGCACGGAGGACATTTATGATTTCTCTATCCATGGTTGTGCTGTTTCCACAGAGGTGCAGGACTTTATATTGTTTAAGTTAGAAAAAAAAAAAAAAAAGGAACCCACAGTGAGTAGAAATGTGACACAGCATGGGGATCAGAGAATAAAGGATTATTTCGGGAGGGAAATACAGCACTCTTACCACCAGCTGGTTAACCCATGTAGCACAAAGCCTTTACAGCCTTTATGCAAAGCTAAGCTAACAAACTGTTGGAGTTGGCTGATATGAGTTTGACACTGAGTTTCTCATCTGAGCCACTGAAAATAAAGCCATTTCAAAAATTACAAGCAATTCCTTCAACCCCCCCTACCACTAAATTCACATCACTGCTGTCATTTCTTACGTTCTCTGCCATCTATAAAAGTTGAATTACTATGTATTGCACCAGTGACGTGCGGTGAGGTTCATGGCTGGTGAGGCACTGACTTCATCACAATCAGATTTACAATTATATGCACTCTACAGAGTAGCTTTTGTGCCATTTGATTGGCAGCAGTTTATGAGTTATGCTTTATATCTGCATTCTTTACACATACAAGCTGTAGCCCACAAAACGCACATTTCATTCTAAAAAAAAAACAAAACAACTTATTGCTGTCTTACCTTTACTTATAAATAAAGTCCATGCACTGCTCCTTCTGGACAAAATATCCATTACTTTGAAAGTCCACTTTGGAAGATTGTTGAAGCTTAGAAATGTAATCCTCCATGCTGAAAGTCACACTGGGCGAGAGAGGGG